>NC_056741.1:488618971-488626471 GCF_019279795.1 Protopterus annectens | reverse complement strand
GTGTCAAGCTGGCACCTCTGCATTTCGTAAAAATCTACTGCCAATCATTAGCGGACTGGAGGTCCGCTGTGGCGACCCTTTACCGGGAAAAAGCCGAAAGACAAACAAAAAAACAACGACTAATACATGTAACTCCATATGAATTTCAGAATGAGTCAATTCTGAGCATATTGCAGGTGCTGTGAAGTGCATTTTTGGCTAACTTCAAATCAATTATAATTCCAATACTTTTAATTATACATTGACTTAGGAATGGTGTCCATTCCCGTAATTTATTTATTTATTTAACATTTGTTGACCGGGAAAGTCCGACTAGGACAGAGCCTATTTTCAGCAGAGGCCTGGGGAGAAACACTCCAGATGCATGTCTTTGGAATGTGGGGGGAAACCAGAGTACCCAGAAAATACCCATGCAAGTGCAGGCAGGACATGTAAACTCCACAAAGAAGGCACCCCGGCTGAGAAATGAACCGGAGAACCTCTTGCTGTGAGGTGATAATGTAAATCGCTGCACCACAAAACCCAAAACTCTTGGAGAAATTAAAATGATAAAAGAAAGAATATTTTTAAAATAAATATGAGTAAATAAGGAAAACAAGAAAGATTTGCTTAGTTAAAACAAATCAAGTAGAAAATTAAAACATATATCACAATTCTGGTCTCTATAAAATGCCTGCATGTATCACCAAAACACTACAGAGTTTAAGTAAACATTTTAGATTAGAAGACACCTATCAAGCTGTAGATAGCCTAAAAGAAAATAAGGACTCCAGCCTGAAAGAGTAATTTCTTTTTTTGGAAACCTTTACGTAAGTACTAGAGAGGTCGGCCTTACAGCTTCTTCTAGAAGTAAGTAGGGAAGGATCCTTAATATGGTCTCAGAGTGGCCAGCTCAGATACCTGCCCAAAGGAAGGTAGGGATTCCATTTTGCTGCTTTAATTGAAGGCAAAATGCCACGCCAGATTACTTGGGACTATGCTGGAGCACATTATCCCAACTTTAGTGTCGCTGACGCAACAATGTTTCATCAAAGGCAGCATACCTCTGAAACTCTTAGGACAGAAAATCTGGACAAAGCCAAGAATAATGGGGGGGGGTGGGGGGGTGACTAAGGCCTAAAAATAGCTACAGGTTTTAAATATTACTCTTATAAACTTAATACGTTGCTAGTATAACAGATATTGCATTAATGTGCATTTTCTGAAGGCTATGAAGTCTGAAACTCAAATGTCATCATTTATGACTTCAGTCCTCAATGATTTGCCAGTAAAACACACATTTTATGAATAACAGGCCAAAAATATGAGGCAAAAATCTGGACATTCTGTGGAAATCTGGACAGATGAGAGGTATGAGAAGTAGGCAAACCAGCCCTGTGTTGCTGAGAAGATTTTTCAGTGAGCAATGGTCTAGCAAAGAAAGGCTCACTGTAAATGTTACCTTGTTGATTGAAAAAAGCTTTAGATACAAGTTGTGGGTATTATTTTTGAGATGCCTTAAACAGCTTTGGTATCAGAAGTAATTTTCTGAAATGATGCACAATCCTACACTCCTTCCCTCTCACCCAGCTCACAAGTCACAAGCAAAACAAAATATAGCAAAAGAAAATTTGAAAATATTTCTGATAAGTGCTAGGAGCCTGAACAAGAAGATTCACTCTCTCTACAAGACCTTCTACACTTTTCAGCCTGGAAGACATTGACATCTGTGCAGTGACTGACATGGTTTCAAATAACAGAAGAGCACTCTGAATGTGCAGGGTCATAATGCCTTCCAAACGTTTAGACCAGCTACTGTGCAAGAGGAAAAAAAGTTGGAGGTGCATCTACATTCAGAAGAGACTCACATAAAGGCTGGTACCGCATATTAGGTAGCTGCAGAATTCCCTCCATGATAAAAGAAAGCCATAATGCCTATGTACAGGAACTGGGATCAGTCAGTACTAAACCTAATACTATTTTCCTAGGTGATCTAAAGTATACAACTATAGTCTGGGAAACCAACACCACTACTATTACACAAATACAAAGATTCCTGGACTTTGCCAGTTCAAATGCCCTTGAACAGTTAGTCAGCGTACCCACAATGAAGAATAACATATTGGATCTTGTCCTTGCTAATATTGGAGAATCTTACACCCTCTCACTCGTTACGTCTGAGAATAAAGCAGTCTCCTTTGAAATAAAACTGAACCCAGAAATCTCTTCCACCAAATGTACCTTCAGAAAGTTCTTTAACACAAACTCCCAATTCATAAGTGATACATTGGCAAACTTCAAGTCCCCACCAAACCCAGTTAACTCCACTGAATATGGAAAAATGTACACCACCACCCTATACCAGCATGCAAACAACTGCATAGATGCAACTTTACCTCATAGGAACAAATGCAGGGCAAACCCCAGAAAGAAAGCCACATGGCAGAACCAAAATATGAACAAGCTTTACAATAAAAGGAAAACAAGAATTTGAATCAAAAATCAAAGTAATTTCCAGAATTTTAGGGCCCTTCTCACTGAAATAAACAACTTAGGAGCTTAATAAATCCACCAAAGCAAAGTCTGAGGCTAGAACAGCTGCCCAGGCCAGAGATAATCACAAGCAATGTCTGTAATCTCAAAAGCACAATGCAGCAATTCACTGAGCTAATTGTGGACAGTGTTATCTACACTAAGGCTGATATTGTGACACTACTAGCTGATAAATTTAGTTCTACCTTTACCCCTCTCTCCCCTCTGTCAGTCTGTCAAGATATACCTAAAGCTGTCTCACCTTAAAGGATTGCACACAACCAAGTGCTAGTAAAAGCTAAAAATACTGCATCAATGGGTCCTGACAAAATTCCTGGATGCATCTTAAATGGTTTACTATTAAATTAATGAGACTGGATTGGCCAACCTGTTGCAATGTCGATCAGAAATGCTGAATCTATACTGTCGAAAAGGCAGCCAAGTCGAAACTGAATACAGCAACACCTGTAGTTCGATGTATTCAACATAGTAGGAGGTGATGTCAGTCACCCATGCTATGCAGCTTAACATACTGCAATGCTGCAACATTCCACAGTCAACGGTACGTATATTTTGCAACCCCCTCCCACTCCCCTGCAAATTATATATACCAATTCCAAGATCGTACTACAGTGA
Source organism: Protopterus annectens (assembly GCF_019279795.1). NCBI lineage: Eukaryota > Metazoa > Chordata > Ceratodontiformes > Protopteridae > Protopterus > Protopterus annectens. The sequence goes on along the minus strand of NC_056741.1, from coordinate 488,623,324 downwards.
GGAAATGGGTTAATTTGCTGTTTCTCAATGAACTACATTCTCCATTCACAATGTTGAACTCAAATAAATCGACCTACACTACCCATTTGCTGTAGTGTAGGCGATGTTTTCTGGTTCGGCATTCTGCCTATTGGAAAAGTGCTTTTCGACCACATGCTGGTCAAGAACAGGCACTTTGCCAATTTAATAGTAAACCATTTTAAATAGCATGAGGCATGATTCAGCCACACCCCTAATACTGTTCATTCTCAACCTCCATACAGGTTTTATACCAAGTGAATGGACCCCCCTGGTCTCACTTTTCACGCAGCCATTCAAGGGGTGATACCATCAGAACCAGCCCACGGGCAGTACCATCCACGCTGACAGTCTTCTGGGACACTCTATTATTCATATTCTCCTACCCATCAAACCCCAGCTCCACACTCCTTGTCATGGGCGTCCCCCTAAGAGCCCCCCCCCTCAAGTCCACACTGCATTCCTCCCACTCCCCCATCAGGTGGCATACCCACACATTTCTCTACACACACTGATACCCAAGCATAGTAGGACTCTCTGCCTGACTCCTCCACCTTTCTCCGTGCCCTTCTTTACTTACCTTTGGAGGCAGGGACTCATAAGTTATGTGTTTATATTAGAATTATCACAGCATGACTCTCATCCTTCCCGGTTCCCCCATATTTTTAATAACATTTTTTTTTTTGCACACAGTCCCTTTTTGCACACAATCCCCCTTTTTGCACACAATCCCTTTTTGCACACGATCCCTATCAGTATGCACATGGCACCACAAGGCTATTACTGTCTGACCAATTTACCTAATGTAACTGCGATTGTAATGTTAATGAAAATGCACACAGCACCCTGCCTGTTCACACTTTACTATTGGAAAGGAGCTGTTGCTAATTTAAATGGCCTGCTAGAACTAATGTATTTAAAGGAAGTGAAAATGGTTGCTCATAGTTATGAAACATGTCTTTCTGAAGAAGTCTTGATAATAAATAAGACGAAAGCGCTAAAGTACTACAAGAGTTGTTGGTGTGATTTACTATTTTTTGAATGCTGTTATTGTCACGAAGTTCATTTCTTAGTATATATATATATATATATATATATATATATATATATATATATATATATATATATATACATGTAATTCAGATTTTTTATTTTATTTACAATAAATTGAACTTTTACTGGATGAATTCACTGCCTTGTCTCTACTTGTACCACTACAGATATGTGATTCTTCAGTTTGTTTTTTACCATTCAATTCTAAGTTTATATTTGTTCCAGAACATCTTCCTGTGCCATACTTTCTTCAGCTTCATCCTTTGTCATCTGTTGCTCTTTCCTATGGGAACTCAATGGCCTATCACTGCAAAACACTGACTGTGGCAAGAGTTGCCACCATTTCCTGTTCCTTTTCTTGCTGTGCAACTCCAACTGAACATTTGAACTGGTTTCCTACTGAAAGCTCTAACGTATTGTTATATGGCAAATGGTCAGATCTTCCCACTCCACTGGCTTCTCCATAATTTGGGATTCATTATTCTATTATGCTGTAATGTTATCAGAGTTGGATTTTCTACACTAAATCCTTCACTTTGCAGGTTATCCATAACTTCAGTTTATATTTCTTTAACTTCTCCTTTACTAATCCTCTTTTCTACTTTCCCCTTTGTTTTTTTATTTTTTGTATTGTAAAATGTTCCATATCTGGATGCCTTTGCCTGTATTTCTTTTCAATTATTTTTGGTGCTGCTTTTTTTTCTTTTTATTGATTAGTTTGGCTTTCTCTTTAGAATAATTATTGTACCATATTAAATCTCTTTTTCTTTCTCATATCAGTATTTCTTCTTCAGATGTCTCCTGCTTAGGGTTACCAACCATCCAGAATTAAGATACACTGTCCAGAAAACAGTGACTGCCTTTTCTGGACGGCGTACTGTCCAAAAAAATAAAATAAATTTTCTACAGGAGAACCCGAGCAGCCAAGTGCTCTGGATTGTGTGGCACACTCCATTTAACATTGACTTAGCCCACTGCTGAACAGTGCGCTTGAAATTCTAAATTGTAGCAGCCAAGTGCTCTGGATTGTGCAGAACGCTCTATGTAACATCAGCTTAGTCCACTGTTGAACAGTGCACTTGAAATTCTAAATTGTAGTACTAGGACCCTGAATGCATGAGAGTGTATGTGTGTATGAGAGAGAGATTTATCGCCTTATTATGTTATACTCGCTAAGCAGCTGTTTAGTGAGTCTAAAAAATAAATAAAACAGAAAAAATGTGTCCGTGTGTATGTCTGCTTGTTTCTGTCTGCATGTGTCAGTGAATGCGTGTATGAAAGCAGAATAGATTGTGTGTGTGTATGATAGAGAGAGAGAGTGAGAATGATTGAGCGATCTTGTGCAAGTGAATGCTTGTATGAAAGCAGAAGAGACTGTGTGTGTGAGAGAGATCAAGAGAGAGAGTGAGATGAAAGCAGAAGAGGCTGTATGTTACAGAGATTTGAAGAGTGAGTGTGAGTGAGGCAGCAGTTAAGAGGTTTGCGGATACCTGTCAACCTCTTAATGCAAGAAATCTGGGCAAAGCTATACATAATTGGGGATAATGGACCAAAAATAGGGAAACTTTTTAATTATTGCTCTTAAAAACTTAGAAAGCAGATAGAACAACAGGTTTTGCATTAGCATGAATTTTCTGCACTGTATTAAGTCTGAAACATATGCGGACAACAATACAGATTTCCATACTAGATTGGTTGAGGCCCAGATTAAGAATGACTTCCACCAGTACTGGTGAAAATAGGGCTACTGTTGGCTGAAGGAGAAGGAGAAAATGAGGGGGAAGGCATGCCTGAAGGCAGGAAGAGGAGGAAGGTTAGGAGTGTGGTAGTGAGGGTAGGCACTTTGAATGTTGGCAGTATGACTGGTATAAGGAAAGAGCTAGTTGATATGATGGAGAGAAGGAAGGCTGATATATTGTGGGTGGAAGAAACCAGATGGAAGTGAAGTAAGACCAGGTATATTGGCAGGCGGTTCAACTTTTTCTATCATGGTGTGGATGGGAGGAAAAATGGGGTAGGGGTTATCCTGCAGGAAGAGTATGCCAAGAGTGTTTTGGAGGTGAAAAGAGTGTCAGACAGAGTGATATTTGTGAAGCTGGAAATTGATGGTGTGATGATGAATGTTGTTAGTGCATATGCCGATGGATGAGAAAGAAAATGTTTGGAGGGAGTTGGATGATGTGGTGGTGAATGTACCAAAGAGTGAGAGAGTGGTGATTGCAGTGGATTTCAATGTGAATGTTGTTGAAGGGAACAGAGGGGATGAGGAAGTGATGGATAGGTATGGTGTTAAGGAGAGGAATGCAGAAGGTCATATGGTAGTGGATTTTGTAAAAAGGATGGACATGGGTGTGGTAAATGCGTATTTTAAGAAGAGGGAGGAGCACAGGGTGACGAACAAGAGTGGAAGAAGATGCACACAGATGGATTATATCCTATGTAGGAGGGCCAGTCTGAAGGAAATTGGAGACTGTAAAGTGGTAGCAGAGGAAAGTGTAGTTAGGCAGCAAAGGATTGTGGTCTGTAGGATGACATTGGTGATCAAGAAGAGGAAGAGGAGTGTGAGGGCAATGCCAAGGATCAAATGGTGAAAGTTGAAAAAGGGTGATTGCGAGGTGAAGTTCAGAGAAGAGTTAAGACAGGCACTGGGTGGCAGTGAAGACTTACTGAATAGCCGCATAACTACAGCAGCATTGGTATGGAAGACAGCTAAAAGGGTGCTTGGGGTGACATCTGGACAGAGGAAGGAGAACAAGGAGACCTAGTGGTGGAACAAGGAAGTACAGGAGAGTATACAGAAAAAAGAGGTTGGTGAAGAAGAAGGTGGATTGTCAGAGATGAACAAAGTAGACAGGAGTATAAGGAGATGAGACGTATGGCAAAGGGAGAGGGGGTGAAGGCTAAGGAAGCCACACGGAGAGTTGTATGAAAGGTTGGACACTAAGGAGGGAGACAATAACCTCTACTGATTGGCTAGATAGAGGGACCAAGCTGGGAAAGACCTACAGCAGGTAAAGGTGATAAAGGATAATGAGGGAAACATACTTACAAGCAAGGAAAGTGTGTTGAGCAGATGGAAAGAGAACTTTGAGAGGCTGATGAATGAAAGGAATGAGAGAGAAAGAAGGTTGGATGATGTGGGTATAGTGAATTAGGAAGTGCAACAGACTATCAAGGTGGAAGTAAGGACAGCTATGAAGAGGATGAAGAAGGAAAGGCTGTTGATCCAGATGATGTACATGGAGGTGTTTAGAAGAAATGGCAATGGAGTTTTTAACTAGC
>NC_056741.1:488453971-488613971 GCF_019279795.1 Protopterus annectens | reverse complement strand
ACACATGCATAACACTGCCACACTTACTAAAACATGGTAGGCATGATTAGCGAATTTAAAAGTCTTACCTGTTAAATGTCCGTGTTTGCGCTTTCGATGTTTTCATGTGTCGGTGGAGTGAATGTCGGTCTTCCGACTTGTCGGTGGACTGACATGTACCCCCTACGCCAGATATCAATCTCCTCAATTAAAATGTTATGACTACTATAATAGATCATGAATGTTCACGGTATCCCATAAAAGGTTGCATAAATGGGGGCAAAAGCTGCACCCATTGCAGTACCTTTCAACTGTAAATAACATTTACCACTGAAAAAAACACATTTTTAGTTAATGCATGTTCCACAAGGCAAAGAAGAAAAGTGTTAAATCCAGGGCTAGACATACCCAGTTCGGTGAGCCAAAATTCCAGTGCCATTAAGCCTGCCCAATGGGGGATGCTAGTATAGAGAGAAGTTATATCTAACATACATAAAAAACATCCATCTTCAATTTGTGAATCATCAATAATGTTCAAAAATTCCATTGTGTCCTTAATCCTTGCCCTAACTGCCTTCAATAAAGGTTTCAAGTATTTAGTTAAGTAGACAGAAATTGGTTCTGTTAAGGACCACTTGCCTGATACAATTGGTTTGCCCGGTGGGTTGTGGAGGTTTCTGTGTACCTTAGGAAGCAAATAAAGGTATTGGGAACTAGGTTCACTTACCTTGAGATGGAATCATGTTTTATCATCAATGATGCCTTCCTTCACAGCCAAATCCAAAAAAATATCTATTTCATTTTTAAATTGTGGAGTAGGATCAATAGACATGCATGTGTAAAATTTGCCATCAATGAGTTGTTTGTTAGCCTCCATTTCATATTGGGACCAGTCCATGACAACTGTGGATCCCCCTTTATCTGCCTAGGTATAATAATTTTATCTTTCCTATTCTTAAGTTTCTTTAATGCCTCTCTCTCTGATGAATTTAAATTATTGTTAAATACACCCTCATATGAGTCACCCCTGAAATGAAGCTCCTTAAGAATGCATTTCTGGAAGATCTCCACATGTTTATTCATTGGCGGTATGAAAGTAGATGGATGAAATTTTAAACTTCTCTCTGTTGGTTCATTGTGGTTTTCTAAATCCCCAAAAATAACATTAAATTAAGTAGCCTGCAAAAGGACAATAGGTCATGCACAAAATTGCTCTCTTACATAAAAAAGCCAGGTATAAATTTAATCTTTTATTTAACAAATCATATTCGGTTCCAGATAAAACAGCAGAAGAAATATTCAAGACATTGTTTGAACCTGTTTCGGCTCCAATAGTTGCAGCATGGTTTCTAATGTTAAATATGGACCGACCCCTACATTTATGTTTTCTTCCCCCTCTTTTTCGATGACCACTAAAGGGATCTTCTCTGTACCCAAAACACCTTCCCTAGGGAAAGAGTGTTTATATGCTGGTGATGTCTGAAGAATCTCACAGTCTGTATCTGTATGAGAGGACAGTTCCTCTCCAGAACCATCACTATTTGTTTTTTTAAGGATAGATTTCCTTTTTCTCTTGTATCTGTGGTTGAAATTACTACTTTTAACAAATTTAAGATTTTTGGTTTGTTCAAAGGGATGTCCCTGACTATAATCATGTAAATCCCTGTTATATTTATGGACCTTCTTTTCCTTTAAACCATTCTCAAATTGTAACAAATCCCCACTCAGTATCTTTAAACATTCCTTATACTGGGGTTTGTGTTCATATTGTTTGGCCTCCTGACATTTCTGAGATAATTCTAAGTTGAGAGTTTGTATTCTGCGTGCACGAATGGCATGTAAAGCTTTCACAAAATCCATGGAAGAATTATGCTGTATCTTGGTTGAAGTAGAGAGCAACTCATCATCGGGCTGGCCCACTAGGGGTTTCATCCTAATCCTGAGGCCCCTTGGAGTAATGCCCTTCTGAATGTATGCTTTAAATAATCTAGCGTGCCCTACACTAGATCTTAATGCTTTCATATTTTTAAATATGGCATCAAAAAGATTTTGGCACCCATCTTCAGAACTGATCTGCACATTGCTTGTTAATGAATTGGTTGTTTGGGCTTCAAACATGCCTATATCTTCCTTGTCCACCAATAAACCCAGTAGAATAGCTGTAAGATCCATGTTGTAAAAACCCTGTAGAATAGCTGTAAGATCCATGCTGTAAAAAAAATTTTTAACTCTCAAATATACTATCTCCTTAATAGTGAACCTGATATAGGTATCAAAAATGTAACAATATAAACCAAAAAAATGTGTTCACCAATATTAATGTGCCTATTGTTCCTCGGGATATATATATGTATATATATATATATATATATATATATATATATATATATATATGTGCACACACACACACACACACACACACATATGTCTATATATATATATATATATATATATATATATATATATCTATATATATATCTATATATATATATATCTATATATATATATATATATATATATATATATATCTATATCTATATATATATATATCTATATCTATATATATATATATCTATATATATATATATATATATATATATATATATATATATATATATATATATATATATATATATATATATATATATATATATATATATATATATATTTTTTTTCCCCCCCCAAAGGGATCATCATCTTCATTCTGCTTTTCCCATTAGGGGTCGCTACAGCGGATCATCTGTTTCCATTTCTTCCTGTCCTTTGCATCTTGTTCTGTCACACCAACCACCTGCATGTCCTCTCTCACCATATCCATAAACCTTACCTTAGGTCTTCTTCTTTTCCTGTTACCTGGTAGCTTCATCTTTTCCCAATATACTCAGCATCCCTCCTCAGCACATGTCCAAACCAATGTAATCTTGCGTCTCTGGCTTTGTCTCCAAACCTTCCAAACTGGGCTGACCCTCTAATATACTTATTCCTGATCCTGTCCACCCTCACCACACCCAGTGCAAATCTTAACATCTTTAACTCTGCCACATCCAGCTCTGACTCCTGCCTTTTTGTCAATGCCACTCTCCCCAAACCATATAACATAGCTGGTCTCACTACCCTCTTGTAGACCTTCCCTTTCACTCTTACTGGTACTCGTCTGACACAAATCACTCCTGACACTTTTCTCCACCCACTCCATCCTGCCTGTACTCTCTTCTTCAACTCTTTTCCACACTCACCATTACTCTAAACTTTTGATCCCAAGTATTTAAACTCATCCACTTTCGCCACCTCTACTTCTTGCATCCTCACCATTCCTCTATCCTCCCTCTCATTCACACACATATATTCTGACTTGGTCCTGCTGACCTTCATTCCTCTTCTCTCTAGAGCATATCTCCATCTCTTCAGGGTCTCCTCCACCTGTTCCCTACTCTCAGTATAGATGACAATGTCATCTGCAAACATCATAGTCCACGGGGATTCCTGTCTGATCTCGTCTATCAACCTGTCCATCACCACAGCAAATAAGAAAGGGCTCAGAGCTGATCCTTGATGTATTCCCACCTCCACCTTAAATGCATCCATCCCTCCTATGGTATACCTCACTGCTGTCACACTACCCTCGTACATATCCTGTACCACTCTTACATACTTCTCTGACACTCCCGACTTCCTCATACAATACCACAACTCCTCTCTAGGCACCCTGTCATATGCTTTCTCTAAGTCTACAAAAACACAATGCAACTCCTTTTGACCTTCTCTGTACTTCTCCATCAACACTCTCAGAGCAAACATCGCATCTGTAGTGCTCTTTCCCGGCATGAAACCATACTGCTGATCATTAATCATCACGTCACTTCTTAACCTAGCTTCCACTATTTTTTCCCATAACTTCATGCTGTGACTGATCAAGTTTAATCCCTCTGTAGTTACTACAGCTCTGCACATCACCCTTATTCTTAAAAATCGATACCAAAACACTTTTTCTCCACTCATCAGGCATCCTCTCACTTTCCAAGATTTCATTAAACAATCTAGTTAAAAACTCCACTGCCATTTCCCCTAAACATCTCCATGCTTCCACAGGTATGTCATCTGGACCAACAGCCTTTCCATTCTTCATCCTCTTCATAGCTGTCCTTACTTCCTCCTTGCTAATCCATTGCACTTCCTGATTCACTATCCCCACATCATCCAGTCTTCTCTCTCTCTCATTCTCTTTATTCATCAGCCCCTCAAAGTACTCTTTCCATCTGCTCAACACACTCTCCTCACTTGTGAGTATGTTTCCCTCATTATCCTTTATCAACTTTACCTGCTGCACATCTTTCCTAGCTCGGTCCCTCTGTCTAGTCAATCGGTACAGGTCCTTTTCTCCCTCCTTAGTGTCCAACCTTTCATACAACTCTCTATACGCCTAATCCTTAGTCTTTGCCACCTCTCTCTTTGCCATGCACCTCATCTCCCTATACTCCTGTCTACTTTCTTCATCTCTCTGACAATCCCACTTCTTCTTCACCAACCTCTTTCTCTGTATACTCTCCTGTACTTTCTCATTCCACTACCAGGTCTCCTTGTCATCCTTCCTCTATCCAGATTTCACACCAAGCACCTTTCTAGCCGTCTCCCTTACTAGCTCTGCTGTAGTCACCCAGCTATTCAGTAACTCTTCACTGCCACCCAGTGCCTGTCTTAACTCCTCCCTGAACTCCACCTCACAATCACCCTTTTTCAGTTTCCACCATTTAATCCTTGGTGCTGCCCTCACACTCCTCCTCCTCTTCTTGATCACCAACGTCATCCTACAGACCACCACTCTATGTTGCCTAATGACACTTCACCCTGTCACCACTTTACAGTCTCCAATCTCCTTCAAACTGGTCCTCCTGCATAGAATATAATCAACCTATGTGCATCTTCCTCCACTCATGTATGTCACCCTATGCTCCTCCCTTTTGCTAAAAATTGCATTCACTACAGCCATGTCCATCCTTTTCACAAAATCCACTACCATCTGACCTTCTACATTCTTCTTCTTAACACCATACCTACCCATCACTTCCTCATCCTTTCTGCTCCCTTCACCAACATGACCATTGAAATCTGCTGCAATCGCCAGTATCTCACCCTTGGGTGCAGTTATCACCGCTTCATCCAACTCACTCCAAAATTTTTCTCTCATCCATTTCACACCCAACTTGTAGAGCATATACACTAACAACATTCATCATCACACCATCAGTTTCCAGCTTCATAAACATCACTCTAACTGTCACTCTTTTCACCTCCAAAACACTCTTGGCATACTGTTCATTAAAGATAACCCCTACCCCATTTCTCCTCCCATCCACACCATGATAGAACAATTTGAACCCAGCTTCAATACACCAAGCCTTACTTCCTTTCCATCTGGTCTCTTGCACACACAATATATCAACATTCTTTCTGTCCATCATATCAAACTAGCTCTCTCCCTATACCAGTCATACTGCCAACTTTCAAAGTTCCTACCATCATTACCACACTCCTAACCTTTCTCCTCTCTTCCTGCCTTCGGGCATGCCTTCCTCCTCTTCTTCAGCCAACACTAGCACAATTTCTGCCAGCACCCTATTGGCTAACAGTACTGGTGGTAGTCATTGTTAACCCAGGCCTCGACTGATCCCATATGTAAATCTGTATTGTTGTCCACATATATCATTTGGCAAATGTTTTACAGCGGATACCCTTCTTGATGCAACCCTCCCCATTTATCTGGGCTTGGGACTGGCACAACGAAATACACTGACTTGTGCATCCCCAGTAGCTGGGTTTTCACCTTTTCCTTTATTATTATTATCTTTATTATTATTATTATTATTACTATTATTTTTTTGAACATAATTAGGACTTTCTGCCTTACAGTATATCCCCAATCAACTGATTAAAAGAAAAACCTGAGATATAATTAAAAAATAGATAACTATTACTCAGTTTACTTTAAAATTCTAATCAGGGCCACAATGAACTACTGTACAGCATACCTTTCTAATGAAACAAATTTTCAGATCCTTTGGAAGTAATCTGGCAGTTTGGTTCAAAACTTTAAGACTATGTCTAGCTTTTCTATATTTTGTAACAGCTTTGTGTTTGATTTACAGAGTCTCAATTTGCTTACTCTGTGATTATGAGCAAGTTACTTAACTAGGCAATGCTCTTAGGCTGCATGCGAAATGGGTCCATGTGCAGAAGTGCTTTACCTTCTGACATAAGGTGCTTGATGAGGTTTTGGTAAACATCTTTAGTATTGCAATGCTTTAGTCTCACAGTAAAGCATAAACAGCAACTACCAAAGAACAATGGCATAAAGATAAAACAGCATTAAAAGCTGTAAAACACTTTGAACTGATATGTTTTATTGTTCCAGACAGCAGTGAGAAGGGTAGTACAGCTTTTATGACAGGGTTATAGATACCCCTTTGCTTTTGTCCACTGTCTCTGTGACAGCACTAAGTATGCTATAGCTTTAAAACTTGTAAAATACTTTGCACTCCCATGCCTTTTTTCCTCTAAGTAGTTTAGATCAGGGCAGCTAAATATCCATGCATAACAAAGTTATGATCAGTTCTCTCCAATCATAATTACCTTCTTATGTGTTTGTGAAGTGGATATCAGGATTTACCTTCTGAGCTTCTCTTTGTTGCACTCTTGCGATGAATGTCTTGTCTCCTGTGTCTCAAACACATAACAAGTTGGGTATGATTGGAGACCCAACCATAATCCTTTGTCTTTGCCATCTAGTCTGTTACTGGAAAAAACGTTAGCTATGGACAGATTTCTGAAAGGGTAGTCTTTCCTTGCATCAATAAAAGTTTTCTCTCTTGAAGAACATGTATACAGAGCAAGAAGAAATAATTAAAAACAAACATGTAATAACTAACTGATCCAAGACTGGGAAACTATGACAGTGCTTTCTATCATCAGTCTTCTTATTCAATTCTGTTCTGTTATTATGCAAAATTATGAGCTACATGAATCCGATGATTGAGTGAAAATTGTTGGGAGAAATACTGACAACCTTAGAAATGCAGATGATATCACTTAATGGCAGAAAGTGAGGAAAACACGAAAATACTGATTATGAAGTTGAAAATAGGAAGTACAAAAGCTGATCTCTTGCTCTGTATCAAAACACTAAATTTTGTTTTATTGTCTTATCTGCATCAAAAAACTAAATTTTGTTGTTTTGTCCTATAAATTCTTTACAAACAAATGAGGAAAAAGTAGCAGTGACAGATTTTGCCCAAATGGCAGATTTGGATAAGATTTTAAAGACATCACATTGCCAGTAAAGGTACATATTGTCAATGCTTTGGTTTTCCCAGCGGTAACATACAGCTGTGAAATTTTACTATAAGTAAACCAATGAACCAGAAAGCTCATGCCTCTGAACTCTGGTGTTGTAGAATTACATCTAAGAATTCTGCAAGAAGATAGTTAATACTTACATCAATCCAGACTATTCAGTAATTTGGCCTCATAATTCAAAAACAGGATTTGCTAAAGAAGGCAATGATGGTAGGAAAGATTTAAGGCAAAAGAGAAAGGGTCAGAAGATGCTACAGTAGATGGACAGCATTACTGAAGTAATGAACGTGAAGTTGTAAGAACTTAGAGAAGCAGTTTTTGACAGGTAGGTCTGGTGTGTTAAAGTCCTTGAGGTCACATAGAGTCAGGTTCAAGTAAAGGACCAAGCAAAAGCAACTATATGTAAGAAGTATCAATAGGACTTTTTTATCTCTTTTCTTAGTTGTGAGTGGGGAATTTACAAGGCAGAATCTGGTAACCGGCAGATGGCAAGTGAAATAAGAGGGGTAGGAAAGTGCTGTTAAAGGTTTCCTGAAGACAACCTATGATTCCAAGAAGAACCACTTACTGATCCAGTTCCTTGGACTTTAGATAGAACTGCTTAAATATATTTAAATAGTTGGTATATGCTGCCACTGGCCTGGATACTTAAAAACCAATAAAGAAAACAGTGCAATGTTTAATTAATCATGAAAAGAAAAGAAAAATATAAATCTGGAAATGCAAATGCTTTAAATAAATAGAAATATAAGTGTGATTAAGAAATGGATTAAAGAAACAGCCATGTCTTACATATGAGAGAGAGAGAGAGAGAGAGAGAGAGAGAGAGAGAGAGAATGGTTAAGGTGTTTACCTTGCAGACACAAGGTGTAGGGTTTGATTCACACATGGGGTACGTGGCTAGGCATACAATGGCCTACAAGGGCAAGTAGCCTAGTACTAATCTCTTATTCTTCATGTTGTTGTAACCTTATAAGTAGTAAAAGTAGTGATCAGAATTATGATAGTCCTTCCAAACCGCATGGTTATAGGAGGTGGATTTTCCAATAGAAAAGAAGTTTGTTACAAAGCTGGTCTGTGCTGGTCAGAGCAAGTTTTATGTCAGAAACCAAAACATACCTAAAGTCATATGTATTTACCTTGTTAAAAGCACTTAAGATGGATTCTTTAAATAACATTTAGTTTTATACATGGATGAAGGAGTACATTTGCTAAAAGAGAGTGGGCACCTATTAAAATAATTATTAATAGACTTGGATATGTGATTTGTCAATCATTTTACACTATTTCATCAAGGGATATAGCACTACAATATGAGATACTTACTTAGATTCATCTGAATATTTATTGTAAAAACTATTGATTGGAAAGTGTTTTATGCACTTTTTAAAACTGTGAAAGCTCTTATGCTTGCAGTGAATATCTTTTACTAACACTGTTTATTTTATAACATGTGACTGGTACATCTGTTATAGAATGCATAACTTTCAGAATAATTATTAGTCCTATGAAGTTACAGTAGAAGTGAGGATGACATTGGTTGCTAAATAAAAAAAAGTGGTGAGAAGAACTGACTGACTCCATGCTATTTTATTTATATGAATTTTCGCAGTCCTTATTTGTTGATGTAATGTATTGTAAGTGTTTTTGTTTTGGAGCTGTGGAGTTATGCTCATGTTAGGACAGGGATGGAGCTATGATTTCTCACTCACAGTGTCTGTACAGCTGACTTTGCAGTCTTTGTGTAGTACTTCAGGTGTAAGGAATTTGTTTGGAGAAAAAGAAAATGTCAAGTAATTTGGAATTAGAGAAATATGTAGGTGTCCAACTTATTTCACAATGTAAGGGAGGATAATTTCAAAGACCTGTTAAAAGGGGCAAAAAATTTAAGTACAGGTACCTGGAATACAGTCCAAGGTGAGAAATGGAACATACTTGCATTTTTTGTAATTGTTGCGTGTATATGGCAAGTAGCCCATAACATTGCTTTAAATTGTCAGGAAAGATATCTGGAGTGAAGGATCACTTCAACTGTGTAACAAAAATATGATATGTTTGACTGCAATTTTTTGGCCCATTTTGTTGCATTTTATTGCTAGGATGACATGTAAGTTATAGCATTGCTGGCACTTCTGTGATCTTATTTTATGATTATCTTTTTCTTGATATGCATTAGATCAATGGCGTGGATGTTCAGAACCGGGAAGAAGCAGTGGCAATACTGACTAGAGAGGACAGCACCAACATCTCTCTGCTTGTTGCTCGACCTGAGACAGAGGTATGTCTAATACATCAGTGAAAAGCTACTGACTTGGAGTGGTAATTCTGGCTGTTTGGAGCACTTATTGCTATCAAGATTCCACTGGTTGGTGAATCTTTGGCAATACTCAGCAGATATTAATAATCTGGTGATACTTAAACATTATTTGCTTGTTTTTACTTAAATAGCTAAAAGTTATTAGACAGCACAGTTACTTTGTTCATTTTTATATCTGTTTATTTCCATTTGCTAAACAGATAAGTGAGCTAGTCCAATAAGTCATTTTAGTCATGACCTGAGCCAACTATGGAAAAAATGTTAACATAGTTTACACTGAAAACAGAAAAGTATGTATAGTTATTTTTTAAAACATATTCAAGAAGAAATGCAGTATGAAATTCTCTTATAGACACTTGTATGTATATAAAGTTCAGAGAATTATACAGAATGAACTTAATTCATAGGTATGTACTAGATTATTGATTTGTGAGAATCTACCTGTGTATACCAATTCTGGCCTGAATACATGTACCTGAATCAGGCTACATTGTATTCACCTTGCTTCTAGATTAGTTCATCTATCACAGTGCTATACATTCACCTGTCTCCATCTGGGAGTTAGTACGACAAGCAGATTTGATTGACCTCCGTCAGCAATCAATCCCATAGTGTCAGTGATGTAGTCAGAGCTTTATTTATTTATGCTAAGGAGTTAACATAAACTATCACAGCATGGGGGTATTCAGGAAGAATCATATCATGACATAACATAACATATAACATAATCTTCCAACAGCATTAAACATGGCGAAGTTAGTAAAATGTGGCCCAATAAGGATGAGGCATGCATGAGTGCTAGCATCGCATGGCCATGCCAGGGCAGTGCTGCATAATGAATCTTTGCAGCTATGATACTAGTACTAATCATGCAAATGAACTGTCCATGCTATGAGTAATCACATGACCAAGGGAATGCAGCATCCAAGTGGCATGCCCAATGCTACTCAGATTCACATAAACATCAAAACACCTCATAACTGTTACATGGGTGCCACAGGCAACCCAAAGTAGACCTCTGAATCAAACTCCTAACTAATTTTATTATATAAGTGGGAGGGAAATGGGGAGATAAAATAGTCAAAAAAATGGGGAAGAGCAAGCAGAAGAATGCTCAAAAAGAAACCAGGGAAGGAAAAGTGCTGTGGAAAGAGTAGAGTATACATTTTTAAGGACAAGTGCTCTATATTTTGTGTTTTGAAGAAGGGTAGATAGGAAAGTGTAAAAGTATGATTAGCAAGGTGGTCACATGGATGGAAGTAGGGGTAGACAAACAAATACAGAACAGAAAAGATTGACAGGGAAGGTAGGGATAGATAAGAAGAGGAAATAATGGATGGAGAGGCACACTAACAGAGTGTGAAAAACTGTTGATGGGGAGGATTGGACTACAAACGGGAGATAAGGAGTGACACAAAAAAGTGAGAAATGCATTTCAGGTAGTGATGGATGAGGAAGGTCTGCAAACCATTCCAAAATGAACCCACCCAGAAGTCGGTTATCACTGTGGTTGGCATCATGTGAGATCATCACCTTTGATAGCCTAATGGTCCGTGATGGCTGGGTGAGCAACTCCCTTGTATAGAATTACTTAACAGCTATCATTAAATGATTTTTATGTATGTTTTTAGAGCTTTTCTCCCCAAATAATTGTAAAATATTTAATCTGTTGCAGTGTTTTTCTTCCCTATAATATCATTACTCATCAACTATTGTTTAAATGTTTTTGAATCTGTTGTGGTGCTTTTCTCCCTGGACCACCAATGAAAATGGGTGTGACATACCAGCACTGGCCCAGTAATCAAGGAGCTTCAGTCCTCACCAATGGCAACAGTGAAGGACGTGCACACTGGGAGGATAACAAGTACACACACAGTAAAGTGTAATGTCACATAAGAGCACACATAGACCGCAGTCAGTCTGGGGCTGTTTTTCCCTCTTTCTCCACATCCCCAGTAAGACTCCCCACTGGCACAGCTATAGATTTGAGATCTCAGCTGAGTGGCCAAGCCAAGACCTCCAGCACCCTCTTTGTCCAACCAGTGCTTCATGTCCCTGCCCAACTAGCTGACACACACACTCTTTGAGATTTGATTTATATACAAACACACACACACACACACACACACACACGCACACGCACACGCACACACACACACACACACACACACACACACACACACACACACACACACACACACACACACACACACCTGGGAAAGGCTGGCACAGGTTTACCAGCTAAGCCCCCTTTTGCCCAGACTATAAGGTAGTTTGGACTGTCACCAGCCACTCCCTATCAGCTAATTTAAGGCCCTTAGCAAATGGTGTCCAATCTTACTTTGTAATGTTACTATTAATCCAAATAGTAGTTTGACCAAGAGAATGCTATTAGGAATGGCCCACAGTGTCACCAAATAAATATGCAAGTACTCACAGAACTTAAATATGTCTCGCAGACATCAGCCACAATGATAGCTTTAAATATATTTAATAATAAATAATAAGAGAACAAGAAAATATTCAGTAAATAAACACAGTTATGTCAGAGTTCAAAATCACAGGACATATTTAAAATAACATTGCAGGACAGTCTCAAATAAATAATGAAACATCTAAGCTATACTTCACTATATTCCTGTCTGAATCTAAGAGAAATTACTGCACCCTACTTAACTTCCTCACAGAACAACAAGCAAGCAGATGTGGTGAGTGGGTGTTCTTGTCAGGTCAAAGATGAAATACAGAATGCGCAGTCTCTCTCTCTCAGAGAGTTCTTAAATTAATATCTCTAATATTGTTGCTGGGATACTTGCAGGATGGCATCACTTTTTGTCATCTGACTTTAGTTCCCAGGCTCACAACCATTGATTTTAGCATCTACCTGCGAAAACACATATACCTTTGATCTTTTGGCAAATGGTGGAAGTTGTAAAATAATTTACATTCCTCCACATTTAAAGACAATACAAAAAACTTCTAGTTCTAGATATTATGTCTCCTGTTGCACTGAAACTGAAAGATAACATGTCTTTTATTTCATGGTTATAAAATAATTTAATTTCAACTATTTTTTTCTGAAGTTTTGCAAGTTAATCTTCTATGTGCCAATTCCCACTGTTAAAACATATACAGTTACACAGTTGCAATAGTTTATATGCATTTCTGTTCTTTTCCATTAGGATACACTATGGATACATCTTTAAGCTGAGTACTCTACAACATATCTCTCCAGCACATGTCTGTACAAACAATCTTATATGACATACAGTTCTAATACATTTGTGACACAAGCATATAAATCACATTGATATTCACAAATGACACATAACCATTTACAAAATTCTCTCCCTTTGTCCTTTGTCACACTTCTATATAAATCATATTAATATTCACAAATGACATATAATTATTTACAAAATTCTAGATAGCTAGTCTGACAATATTTCCATTTGTGACAATGGGCCATTGTATCAGCTAGACTTTCCTGGTTACAACATGACCCATAAAATAAATAAATAAATAAATAATAAGACACACAAGGAGGAGATCCAAGGTATGAAAGTGGCAATCAAGCCACCATTCTACCTCAGTTCTCTCTATACACCACTCCTTACAGTGGGTGACTGAGGAAAGATGACCTGCACCACTCTGGCATGAGAAGCCTCCATGATGACCTACACCAGTCTGATATGAAGCCTCCATGATGAACTACACCACTCTGACTGGGTTGGGAGGGTGGCCTAATGGTTAAGGTGTTTGCCTTACAAACACAAGGTACAGGGTTTGAATCTCACAGGGGGATAATTGGCTAGGCTTAAAATGGCTTGCAAGGGCAGTTAGCCTAGTACTAATCTATGAACCTAACCTAATCTATGAACCTATGAACCTATGAAGCATCCATGGTGACCTACACCAGGATGCATTGTTGTTGGTGGAAGCCTCATCTTAACAGGGCACAGGGAATGCAGGCAGGCTCAGCCATTGTTCCACTGTGTAGATGATCCCACGCAGTGCTATATGTACACACACAATATGGTCTGCTACAGGGGAGTGTGGGCTTCTCATACACTTGGCACAAACTGTCCTATCTGCTTATGCATGATGGATGACAAGTCCTTTGCTGACATACTATAGCACAGCATCAGAACAGTTGTACTAAATCAGGGCAAGGGTACTGTGGTCAGTATGCAGGCGGTTGTTTTCTGGCATGGACGGTCATACATAGGCACACTGATCTATGTGTGTCCCTCAGATGTACATGTCTTTGCTTGGGATCAAAGGAATGACAAAATCTTGAGACATTCATGATATAGGTGGCAGAGTTGCCACTAGATCACCTATGACCACATAGCATGCATATACTTCAGAAGGGTAAAATTAAAAGAGCCTTCTGGGACCAGGGGTGTCAGGGATTAGTTCATTGTAGAACGAATGTATCAGTGAATTTCAGGATCATTGATATATTATTGCATGCCAGGACAAAAGCATAAGAAGTCAGCAAACATAAACTGACCACTGTGGATGGGCCACCAACACAGAACCGCATCATAGATGGAGAAATTCCTAATACCCCTCACCAGGAAAACTGCAAGAATCTTCATAGCTGGTTGCTGATTTGTTGTGGGAGCTGGGTTGGTGACCGCTGCCTGAGTATCTACAGGGAATTTCACAGGTATATAGTGGCATGTTCTATTCAGGTAGGGAAGTGACTTGCACCTGTGAATGTTTTACTCCAACAGACATATACAAATTTGTGTCATCCACGGCCATCTGGTTTGCAACAACATCAGCCGACATGACACGGTATGCTTATGCCCATAGGCAATATATATTATAAGCATGTAGTGGCAATGGGAGTCAGAGATATGTTCCAGTATTACCACAGAAATATAATCTGTACCCATTCACAGGTTCCACTGGAAAAGGATCAGGTCAGAACATTCCTGATGTCAGCAGGTGTCCAGTGTCCAACAGTGTTGGCACCATGCACATGGCACAATCTGATGACATAGTGGCCATCTCAGCAATGTTAACAATGTAGAGTGCACTCACCTTACTTCAACAGCTGAAGTGAATGTGGAAATAAAAATTAATCCCTAGCATCACATGTTCTGCAATGGTGATTCTATTCCTGTCAGCCCCACCCTGCTACAGTGCCATAAGCACAGATGCCATAACAGGGTCAAACTGCTTCTGAAATACATACAATCAGCACAGTTGAAATGTGTGTAGGTGGTCATGACTCCAGGACTTTCTCAGATCTGGGTGTCACTGCTGGCATCATTCATCAGATGTGCAGGTCAGGAACCAAGGTACATATGGTCATTACTTACACCATTTGAGATCTGTTGAGTGTTCTACATAGCCTGGATGAGCACTTGCAATCACTACAGGGACTGTAGGACATTCTGCTGTATATGTAGAATCATGTGATCCATAGGGTCATGAACCAGACATACCTAGTCATTGCAGATGTGGCCCAGTTGGCAAACATCAGTGTATCCATACAGATGTGGGCATCTAACCACCAAGAGCATGGTTGAAGATGGATGCACATTATACAATCACATGTCAGACTTTTGTGATGATACACAGCATTTTGAAGATTGGTTCACAGTTCATACTGTCCATGGCTGCACCAGTTCTAGACATGGTCAACACTGTTCTACCTACACCATGGGCACAACCCACTGAACAATCCATCAATCTTCCCTGTTGACCTACCATGAGTGACACCATCCTGTGCTTCTTCACAGGGTCATAGATGTCAACATTTTTCTGGAATACCAAAGCAGGGGTGTAAAATCCCACTCTCTGGGCCAGTAATCAAGGAATCTGAATCCTCACCACTGACACTGAAGAGGGACGTTCACTTAGAACAAAAATAGATACAAACAGTATTTCTAGATGCAGCTCCCTGCATCAAGCACAATTTCCCTTAAAAGCACAAAGAGAACGCACTCAGTCTGGGGTCTGAGTTTCTCTCTCTCTCTCTCCTGGTCCCTAATAAGACTCCCCATTGGCACAGCTATAGAGTTGAGTCCTCAGGCAAGTGTCCAAGCCAGGTCCTTCACCACTCTCTCTGTTTAATCAGTGATTCACGTCTCTGCTCCAAGCAGTTGACACACGCACTTACTCTTTGAGATTTAGTTTACACACACACACACACACACACACACACACACACACACACACACACACACACCTGCACATACACACACACACACACACACACACACACACACACACACACACACACACACACACACACACACACACACACACACACACACAAACCTGCTCACACACACACACACACACACACACACCTGGGAAAATCTGGCAAACATTTACTATCTATACCCCCTTTGCACAGACTATAAGGTAGATACTGCCACTAGACACTCCAAAGGCAGCTACTGTAAGGCTCTTACAAGGGGACCCAATTACACTGAGTGAAATTAATACTAATACAGATGGTAGTGTTTTGACTAATGCAGTAAGGCTTTTAGCAGTAGCCACAGAAGTCACCAAATAGATATAAGTATTCTGAAATGTTAAAATATTCTCTTTAGGACCAGCCATAATGAAAAGTTTAAATATATTTAATAATAAATAATAAAAGAGCATGAAAATACTAAATATCTATTTACAATAAATACCAGAGTTTAAATGACAGGAAATATTAAAATGACACTAATGAATAGATTCACAAAGACAAAGAAAAACAGTACTTAAATAATCTTTCTATATATTTCCTGACTGATCTAAAGAATTACTATTCTCTGTTTCACATAATAGAATAAAGCAGATGAAGTAGGGGTCCTTCTTTGTCAGGTTACAAAAATCAGACTGTCCTGAGACTTCATTCTCATCTAGTATTTAAAAAAAAAACATCATTTCAGTGATGGATAACATAATGCCATCACATACATCTGGTCATCTGAGTTCTGGTTTCCATGCTACCCCCTTTGCTAGAAGCTGCTAGGATTTAGCGTATAGGTGTCAATAATAGACACACATAGAGTTTTGCCAAGATCTGTTGCAGCTTCTGGACGTCATACAACAATTCAAACTTCTGCACTTCCAGAGTAGCAATTAGTTCACTGCAAAAGGCAATAAAGAAGGCTTCATAGTACTTGTTTTCAGTGACATTTCCTCTCTGGCTGCAGTCAGAACTGTAAGATACAATCTTTATGGCCTAAAATCTCATACTATTTTTCAAAGCTAGCTGGACTGAGATTAACCTCTTCTCTTTCAGTATCGTCTGTTAAAACATATATATTTAATCAGTTACAATACCATCAGGACCCACTGTTGGTACATATTTAACACAAGCAGCTTTACAAATAACATTTTCAACACAAGCATCTGTATAAACCAGTTTGATATACGAATGACATATAATTCTTTACAAAGTTCCAGCAAGCTGTGCTACACTGCCTTACTTCTCCTGGCATAGCTGGTAGTACCTCTCATTGTCACAAGATGCCATGGCATGACTTTTGTGTATGCATTCACTGAGAGACACAATGTCTTGGATTTAGTAGTTCCATTACTAACATTGCAGGGCTGTGCAGTATATCCAGCCAGCATTTTGCCCATTGATGCTTCATGCCATCACTAAAGGATGTGATCTCTGATTCCTAAATCCTTCTACCCTTATGTGAGGCTACTGCATTCATCAGCATAACACAGGCAGGTATGCTATGATTGCTGGCTGTTGTCACAGTTCCCTATTCCACCTACGTACATAAAGTCTGTGCCCTCTACCCCTCTAGGTATGTGAGAATGATTTGTCTTTTGCACACTATGGGTGGTCTTGCCTTTAAAGCACCCATACATTTGTGTTCCTAGACCTGACAACAAAAGAGCAGCTGTGTCTTGAATTTTAACTCATTTATTCCTAGGCAGCGGGATACCAGTTAATCACTCCTGATTCCTAAAGTCTTCTAAGCCAGGAAAACACTTGCTTTTGAGTTACGATCATCTCCAAAATCCTTTACTAAATACACATCTTGTAGAATTTTCAGAATCTTGTAAATGATGCAAGTTACCAAAAATGTAAATTAAAAAAGTTCTCCATTAGATAATGTGTTACACATTGATGTTAGTACTGTTGTTGTAAGAGACAAAACTTGGTTCTCAGCTAGATGGGGTTTAAATACCATCATAGTCAACCAACATAATGCTAGTTTTGTGATGGGCATGGATTATGGTCCTTGTAGCCACTCCACTGCTAATAAATAAATCTAATGGCCACTAGAGTGATGGTCTCATAAATCGCAACACTAGTACCCAGCAGGTTAAAGTAGAAAAGATGCACACATATCTGATTCAGTAAACTTCTTCTTCTTCTTTTGGCTTTTCCTGGTTAGGGGTCACCACAGCAGATCACCTGTCTGCTCATGATTGCAGTGGAGTTTTACAGTATCAAGTTGCCAGCCTGGCACCCAACCTTCCACAGAAGGCACATACACACACGCACTCACACCTAGGGCCACTTTAAAGTGTCCAATCCACCTACTCCATGTCTTTGGGATGTGGGAGGAAACCGGAGCACCCAGAGGAAACCCACGTGACCACAGGGAGGACATGCAGACTCCGCACAGAAGGCACCCCAGCCGAGGATTGAACCAGAGAACCTCTTGCTGTGAGGCGTCAATGCTAACCACTGCAGCACCGTGATTCATTAAACAATTCAGCAAATACAACCTTGCCTCAGAGGCATACAGTGAATATGCACTGTTATAATGAATAAGCATTTCCAACATCCAAATGCAGATAAGGATCTCAAACTGACCACTTACTCCTTAGACCAAGCACCTCACATCACTTTCTCACTTCTCTCTCTAGGAACATCATGATATCCATGATAACTGCCTTTCACATACACACTTTATAGGGAAAGCTAGTAGAATTCTCAAGTTGCATACACCTTTCAACTTGGCAAGGGAGATTTACTACCTCCTTAATCCCCTTAGATAATAGGCTAGGCACCCAATACACCATTTATCATGCCAGTGTTGATCAAATAATCAACATAAATGCCAATGTGCATAGTGATTTGGCAAATTAGAGATGGACACCAGAAGTTTGACAATTTATAGAGTTAAGTAATACCCTTTTGTCAAATAATAAACAATACATGTATAACTGTGGTGGTGGTGCTGTGGTAGCATTGTCGCCTCACAGCAAGACGTTGTCCCTTTCGATTTTCAGCTAGAGCGTCTTCTGTATGGAGACATGCATGCGTGAAGGGGCGTACCTTCATTGAAGGTTGTGCGTCAGGGCTGGCAACTCGGCATGTAAAAATCTACTGCCAATCATTAGTGGACCGGAGTTCTGCTGTGGCGACCCCTAACTAGGAAAAGCCAAAAGACACAACAACATCTATAACTATCAACCACAAAATCTTAAAAATGAATCATAAAATACTTCAAAAAGAAAGATATTAAATGGTGCCAATACAAATTACATATAGCAAAGGTAAACACATTTGCACAAAAAGCAGAATCATAATTGTATAGATAGAAGAAAACTATATCTAATAAAGGTTAAATTACTTGATTGTCTTAATAGCTTTCAAGAGTATTGCAATCTAAATGCTAAGTTAGCAAAATACTATACAGACAGATTCAGAACAGCTGTCATGTAAATGTTTCCACACCAACAATGACATTACAACCTTCTTTCAGTACAGCATAAATACTTATTTGTTTTTTTTTGTTTTGTCTTTTTTTTTGTTTTGTTTTTGTTTTTTTTTGTAGGAGCAAGAGGTAATTGCTTCAGTTCTTTCCATATACTGTAAAAGCAGCAAAAATACGAATATAATTTCTTATATTGTGTTCATATCCTGGCAGGATGATGTGTTTACAATGCTAACTTGGTCAGAGTGTTTGAACTGCAGGTCTTTTACAGCCCCTGCAATTACAGGCAGCAATTAATTCTTTCTTGAGCCAGAGGCATCTGTTTACAATTGCTGCATTTTTTTTTTTGCAAAAAAAATGTTACAGGTTACACAGATATTTTTTTCCATATTACAAAAAGTAGCAAAAAGAATTCTCCTGTCATTGAAACATCTTACAAATGTAATTTCACAGTGCAATTTCCTATGTAGATTTTACAAAGCTTAATTATAGCTTATAGATGCGTTACAGTACAAACTTTTAAAATGTAGACATTGCATTTTAAATACGTTTGTCTACCATGGCATCATAAATGTTTTAGGTTTATATGGTATTGCTGATTTTTATATTTTTTTAAATGAAAAATTACACATTTGCCAAAAATGATAGTGTTGTGGATAAAGAAAAGTTTATATCTCTGTAATTATGCAAGATAGACCAAGGCATCAGTTGAAGAGCAGTTCATTTTTTTAGAACTTTCCAAAGATGTATGAAAATAGTAGACACCATAATGCTGTCTTCAGCTATTGCACAATATACGCAAATTATGCACATAATATTTTCTCAATATTTAAAAGCAATATTAAGCTACAGTATATGTTAGATGACAAGTATCAGTGCCCCAGATGCCAGCAGGGATAATTACAATGCTTTATTATAAACAGAGAGTATCAATGGCTGCTTTAACTTAATGAAGGGCAATAACTGGGTTTAAAAGGATAAATCAGTATAAACTGTGTTTTAAAGAGGGATCATAGGATCACAGGATCATAGGAAGTTACTAGGCTATTGGACTTGAGGCCCTTATAAGCCTAGCCAAGAGTTTAGCTCATGTTTAGACAAGTCAGCACCCAATGCCCCTGTCCAGCAGGGACACGGGTGGAATCCCAGGGGTGTATTTTCTGTTCATTTCAAAGAAGTCTTTTGAGTAAAGACAAAGGTAAATTTATTAAATAAGTTTCTGCTTTGTACTTGGTACACCATGGATTTTTTTTTTTTGGGGGGGGGGGTTCTGACAGTTGAATTTCTTGCTTCAAAAATTTGACTGTGAAAACAATCAGTATTCTTGTATTGGACAATTTGGGAAGTCTCAAGTTAAAAGGAATATATACCTAAAGGAAATACAGGAACTTGCTTACCTGATGATTGTGCATTTTTAGGAAGCAAAGAGTTAAAAGAAAAGGTGTCACTGGTGCAATAGGTAGTCATCTTTGGTGCAGAAGGCTGTTGATTCTATTTCTCACATCAGGTAAATGGATAGTTGACACTTTGCACTCCTGAGTGTGTCCTTCAGATGAGGCATAAAACAGATGTCCCATCTGCCTTAGTTGGTGGTAGCTCAGGTTGATGTACAAAATCACACAACACCTAATGAAGAGAATAGGGGAAGTTCTTTGATGCCCAGGCCAATTTTCCCCTAGTAGTATAAATACTATCTCAGGTCTTGCCTGAAAAGAGGTTGTTAGCCTGGTGGGATGAACCAAGTAAACAAAGGGTAAATTAATAAAAAAAAAATCCAGCTAGTCCATGATATATAATAATAATAATAATAAAAATAATAAATCCCTGTTGTACCTAAATTAATAGCTTATAGACCTGAAGTCACAAAAACATTATGCATTTGTTTTGATAGCTTTTCTGTTTTCAGCTGTTTTGCAAATATTGTGGCTTATCAGTTTTAAAAGGGCCAGTGTGTCCTGAATTTAGCCCTACTTAAAAATGACAGAATATCTTGACTGCTTCAAAATATTCTTATGAAATTTTAGGGACAAGCCTTCTGGATGGCTAACCTTATACTGAGCATTACATAACCTAGAACCAAACATAAAATACCACAGGGTGACAAGTAACTCTGAATTATCAAAAAAAAAAAACCCTGAGACAGCAGCAGCCCAGCATATAAACTTTAATGAAGCTTCATCCGTAGAAGTATCCAAAAAGTTTTAAATTCCTTTGTACCTGAACCTTGGGGCTTCAGAAGATCACACAACTTACAAAATTCATTAACAATTTAAAAAGACACACTCAAAATCATATAATGCAACAGAATCAGTCATATCAAGCAAACCCAAATCCCAATCATGTGGCTGTGAGTTCAATCAAAATATATAAAAAATGAATGAAAAGCCTTAATATGCTTATATTATATTACTACATAATTAAAATAAGAACAAATGTAATTTTAAGATACATGACATAGAAACCATATAATTTAATCCTGGCATACTATAAGCATTTAAAAAAAAATTGTCACCATAACTCCCTTCTGTCTAAACATTTATTCCATAACCCCGCCCCCGGATTCTTTTCCACTCTTTCTACAGCAAAAAAATACAAAATTATGTGAAGGATTCTGTAATATATGCTTACATAAAGCATTTTTAGTTTTACATTTAGTAATATCATCCTTATGTTCATAAATACATTCCTTCACCTTCCTCTCTCTTACCAACATAGAATGATAGACATTGCTGACATATAGCTATATACACAACCCCCCTAGAATTACAACATAGAAAGTGCAATATAGTATGGATGATTACGTTTGTTTACAGACCCTGGTGTGGAGGGGAAGAAGGAGAGAGCTACAATGACAACAGATGGTGAGTCACCCCATTACTTTGGATTAGGCTATGGATAAGGGCATAGGCATGTGGACCAATTTTCAAGGTGACTTTAAGGTTTATAGTTTTAGTCATATTGATATTGGACAACAGTATGCAAATTTATTGGACAGAGGTTTTATGTTTCTGCCTGCTAGTAGGGCATCAATTTCAGGAGTTATTATAAAACTTAAGTTATATATTAGGAAATTGAATTTTAGTTTGCATTTTAATCAAAACAGTGACCACCCCTCTGATAAAGCTATTTTAAAAAGACCTATTATATTTAATTCCCCAAAAGAGGCTTTGCTGCATTTGTTTTTAAAAGCTAATAAGCTTATAGTTATTTTAAGTTGATATATTTTTATGCAGTAAGGTATCTTAAATGATCGTACTTTGCAATACAAAAGCACTGTAGTTTATTTATAATAGTTTAACATTTGCGAGTGTGTGCAAGATGCACGCACTTGTATTGGTTATAATGTTATTCCCTGAAAAGGGTTATATACTTGCTTATAATTTGAATTTTATTTAGTTTCATGCAAAAGGATACCTTGCAGATTGTATTTTGCTTTACCAAAAAGGAGTAAGGCTTATTTACAAGAGCTAAATATTTAGAATGTGATGCACGCTCTTGCACGTGTCTTAAGCTACTTCTTGAAAAGCGGTGTGTATTTGTTTATACGGTGGATGTTTTTAGCTTTAATAATAACCATTCACGTTATTTATGTTATATTGCCAATATTATTTGTGATTTTAAATGATTACATTTTCATGCAATAAGGTACTTAAAAGAATGCATTCTTCAATACAAAAATGCTGTAACTTATTTATATTAGTTTATCTTTTGCAAGTGTATGCAGGACACACACGTTTGTATTGGTTGTAATGTTATCCCCTGAAAATGGTTATACACCTGTTAATAAATTTGACATTTATTTGGTTTTAATGCAGAAGGATACTTTACAAGATCATGTTGAGCTTTATGAAAGGGATATGGCTTTTAATACGCATGCTTTTGTATTTGTCTTAAGCCACTCTCAGAAAAGGGGTGCGTATTTGTAAATTTGATAGGTTTTTTTAAATGAATCATTGAATCCTATTGGACAGCTAACTCATGATGTTCCCAATACTTTGGCTTGACAGAACTCATTGGTTTGGTCAATTTTGCAAAGGTGTAGGCTCATTAATTCAGTGTGATTGGATGTTTGTTCTTTTTAAACGTCTAATTTTTTATTACTGTTAGGATCTAATGAAGGGTATTTCTGAAAGTGCTTATCCTTTTTATTGTTTTATTGTTTCAAATATATTTTTATTAAAGCTCATTTCTACTGCAGTTAGTTGGTGAATGTGCATCAGCGTGGTGGCCGGAGTAGTTGTTTTACTTGCTGTTGGAATACTAATCTACTACACAGCCTTTGGTTTTCTCCATCCTGTTTTGTCTATTGGTTATAACATTGAATTTAGTAACAGTAGTGTCTGTGCAACAACTGTTCTCAGATAACAGTTATTTTTTTCCATCTGTGGAAAGTACAGTTGTGTAAGTAAATTTACCATAACAGTAGATGTTCAAATGATCACTGCTGCAGTAGCCTTAGCTATAGAGTTACATCTTGCCAAGGGTAAAACAGCTGGCCAACACCCAAACTGTCAGGCAGCTCAAGTAAAACTGATTAAAATGTAAGTCTGCATGCCAAGCCTTTTTGAGCTTTCCTGCAAACAGAGAGAGGGAGGCTGAGCCTTGAAAGGACAATGCTAGGAAGAGCAAAAAGCAAATGCATCCTGGCATGGGCAACACACCATCAATGGAGGGAGGGAGTAGCTACTGCACCAGTGATCATTCAAACATCTACTTTTATAGTAAGTTTACTTATACAACTGTACTATGTGTATGGGTAGATTACTTCCTAACTTACTACATTTGGAAGGTGGAAGTTCAAGAGTCCAGGAGACACTAGAAAGAGTCCTTGCAAACCCTTATCTAGATCTAGAGAAGGATTCAAACTTATAGTGCTTTGTCTATACAGAGAACCAAATTGCAGCTTCTAGAATACTTCTAGAGTCCAACCCTTTCCAAAAAGCTATATATAAAACCAATGCCCTGGTAGAGTGGACCTTGACCCTGCCTGGAATATATATATATATATATATATATATATATTTGTGGTCAGTATAACAAAAGATAATAGCCTGGTGGTGCTGGTAGCATTGTCACCTCACAACAAGACGTTGTCCCGTTCGATTCTCAGCTAGAGCGTCTTCTGTGGAGACATCCGTGAATGGGCATACCTTCGTTGAAGGTTGTGCGTTAGGGCCGGCAACTCAACATGTAAAAATCAACTGCCAATCATTAGTGGACCGGAGTTCCACTGTGGCGACCCCTAACCAGGAAAAGTTGAAAGACACAATAACTTAACAAAAGATAATAGCCTCAGACAACCATTTGGAAATGGTGTGTTGTGACACAGGTTGTCCCTTCTAACCTCCACAAGAAATGATTGCTCCAAAGATCTGATAGATCTAGTTCTGTCAAGATAGTACCTGAGTTGTTTGTGGACATCCACTGTATGGATTATTCTTTCTCCCTCATTTTTCAGTTCAGGAGAGAAAACAGAGAGATGGATAGTTTGTCTTAAAGTAAACTCAGATACTACCTTAGACATAAAAGTACTATTAGTTCTCAAAGAAACACTGCCCCCATGGAAAACGAAATAGAACTGGCTCACCATAAGAGCTTGCAATTCAGATATCCTTCTTGCAGAGGTCAGACCAAACAGTAAGAACATCAAGACAGTCAGGTTAGCTGTTTCAAATGGAGCAACTGTTAGCTTATCTAACAAAGAATTAGGCTCCCCAGGAGGGGAGGGGCTACTGGATTTTTTTGGAGGCCTCCTATGCAAACCCCATTCAAAAACACTTTGACATGAGAATGCATTGAAAGAGGAGGATTCATGAGCAGACATGCTGAAATGAATGATAAATGAAACTTGATAGAGAAACAAGAAAGGCCATAAGATAGTAGCCCACACAAATATTGTAAAACCAGAGAACAACTAGCTCTGAATGGGTGCTGTTATGTTGTTGGCACCAAACAGAAAACCTCTTCTATTTACTAATGTATGATTTTCCAGTAGTAGGCTTTTTGCCTTCATTAGTACCTGCTGCATGTCTTGAATAAACAGAGGAATAAAAGGAATTAAGACCCTCTCATCCAGGCAGTTAGTTGAAGTTGACATGTGTAGGTAGTCAGTTTAAGTTGATTAGTGTAGGAGTGTATGAAGCACTCCTGTTTTTGTGTGAGTAGATACCGTCTGTAAGAAAGCTTGTGGTAATAGGCCCTTGACATTTCCAAAAGAAGGGAGAACCATGGTTGCCAGGGCCAAAAGGGAATCACCACAATGATCTGGGGGGGGGGGGTCCCTTCTGCATTTTCAGCGATACCCTTGATATTAGTGGAAAGGGTAAAAAAGCATACAGAAACATCCCTGTCCAAGGAAAAAAAGTCTTTTGGGATGGAGTAGAATCTTGCCAGGTGATTGCTCAGAGAGGAGGCAAAGAACTCTAGCTGAGAAACTCCCCACAGATGGATCAAATCTCGGAAGACACCCCGATCTACTTTTCATTTGTGAGGGTCTGTTTTCATCCTGCTCAGCTTGTCTGCCACACAGTTTTGCTCTGGCTTTGCACTAGCTGCAGGGAGGTATGATCTGGATTCCCCCTTGCTTGTTAAGGTACCACATGACTGTGGTATTGTCTGCAGAAAACCGAAGAGGTCCCGGGGACCAAAGATGATTCAGAGAGATGACTGCCTTGATCAGGACAAGCATCTTTTATATTTATGATCTTGCATCTGTCCTTAAGGAAGGACAAGGGGAGGCCAACATTTAAGGATATCTGTTGTGTCCACTAAGTGGTTCCTCTTCTGACATATCCCAGCCCTGGGATCTCAAAAGACAAGAGGTGTTGGTGCTCTGACCAAGTAAAAATCAGATACCACTGTATCTTCCTCATGTAAAGTGCTACTGAGGTATCATGAGAATCATATGGGCCATGAAACACAAAATCCTGAGGTATTCCCTCGCAGTGACCAAAGTCTGAGTGGAAAACCCTAGAAATATATCTAGATATAGATCTATTGTTTCCTGTGGAAGAAAAGCTCTTTGAACTGTGGTGTCTTGTTTACATCTCAGAAACAGAATCCTGTGAGAAGGAGTCAAGAAAGACTTTTGAATATTCTTTTGGTGGAATACCAGTTTGTATAAGAGATCTCTCATCCAAGAGAGAGATTACTGATACTTTGAAAAAAGATCCTTCAAAGATAAGCAAGTCATCCAAATATGAAAAATGTGGATACCCTGTAGCCTGCAATGAGCTATAACTAGAGCTAAACACTTTGTGAACACTCTTAGTGCAATGGATAGTCCAGTTAAAAAAACTGATAATGTGATCCAGGTACACAAAACCTTAAGAAACATCTGAAATCTGGATGAATAAGAATGTGATAAGCATCTTAAATCTAATGTTATCAAGAAACTTGAATAAAGAAGCAGAGGTAACAGGTTGTGAATTGGCATCATTTTGAATCTGGGCCCTATCACAAACAGATTTAGGAAAGAAAGACCCAGGATGGGTCTCCAAGCATTTTCTTTCTTTGGTACTAAAACATCCTTAAATAAAAACCCTTTACAATCTGTGAAGAGGGAACTGGCTTTAACACTCCCTGGGGCAGCATATGATAAAAGACTGATGGAAACAAAAGAGTCTAATCTAGCAGATGAGGAATTCCTCCATGAAAATGAGGAACCTGTTGCCATCTGTAACCTTGATGAATGATCTTCAGAACCCATTTGTTTGAAACCACCTGTTACCAAAAAGAAAAAAAGAGATTCATACTTTCTGGATGAAAAAGGAGGTGTCAGAGTAGGAGGGGTAAATTTGGATTTGGGAGTTTCCAGAATTTTTCTTGGAACCCCCTTGCCATTTCTTTCTTAAATATCTGTTTACCTGTATTTTGTTGAGACTGTTTATTTTGTTCCTTAACAAAACTGGATGAGGCGATAGAGAATCCCTTGAAAATTTGGAAACGTGTGGCTGAAAAATCGTAGAGATTCCCTGAATCAGCTTACCCCTTTCATCACCCGTTTTGATCACCTCTGCAGCAGAGAGACTAAAAACTGAATCTTTATCCAAAGGAGAATTTAAAATCTCATTTTTATCATTTGGGAGGTTCTGAGAACACAGCTAAGCAAACTTACTCAAAACAGTACCAGTGGGCATACCCCTCGAAGAAGTATAACACATTCATACACACAATGTATTTAATGCGTAGTGACTTGAAGAAATTTAATTATTTACATCATATTTTCCTTACAAGAAGAAACTGCAGACAAAATATTCCTTATACATTTGCAATTAGTCAGGACAAACCTTTATATATGAGCCTGACAATTCAAAATTGTGAGAATCAAAGTTGCAGAAGTATGCACTTTTTTTCCCATACATATCAATAATTGTTCCATCCTTATCAAAATAATAGGATTGGAATTAACTAAATGTTTTGCAGAAGGATTAACTACAGTTATAACTGCTGGATCAGGTTTATGAAGAGTGTATAAAACCTTAAAAATAGAGGAACTTTACACATCCTATCTGCCTTTATAGGTGCGTTTGGCTGACTGTCAAAGAAAAATTGCAGGCAGTAACACACACATCCTCCAAAGCTGACAGAACTTGAGGAATGGGTGCAGGTTCTGAAAATGCATTCTGTAACAACTCATACTATTTTCTTAGGAACTGAGAAACCTCATTGTTCTCTTAATGAAAATACTGGCACATTCTCAATAGTCTCAGAGAAAGAGAAACCCCACAAAGTGTGTCAGAAACTGAGATCTCCTATGAGAATCTGTGGAAAAAATGCTCTATGTGTCCATTTATCCTTCTGTCCTATTTCAGAATCTTGAATCTCTTCAGAAAAGGTGGTGTCCCTAATTTTTTTACCTGAAACTCCTTTACAAGAAGGACCAAAAGCAGCCTGAATTAAACCCTGTGGCAGACCTAGTAAACTACTCCAGCCTGAATTAAACCCTGTGGCAGACCTAGTAAACTACCCCTGTCTAAGGAAATTTTAGGAGCAGTAGATATGTATTTAGTTTTCTGTTTCATTTTGACAGGAAAAATTGGGCCAACAGTGTTATTAGTGGGAGCAGCTGCAGCTTTCCCAGGGATGGGCAGAACATTCTGGCAAAACAGGGAAGCTTTCTATGTTCCCTCTCCCAGGAGCAACAACAGTGTCTCTCCCATGACCCCAACAGCCGCAGAGGACATGGCTAGCCCCTGGTTCATAGTGGCTGTAGGTGCTACAACCGAGGGATCCAGAGTAAATGATTAATGGTCTGAGATTCAATTAATGGCCATAGCAGAGTCACCCATCTGCAACTGAGGCAAATTGCTTGCCTGCTTTGATAACAAAGGCTGTGTTTGCTTAACTTTTTTGTGGCTGGAAGAAGGAAGAAGGAAGAAGGACCAAACATAGGACACTGTCAAGTCAAAAATAGTGCCTCTTTCCCCAAGGAAAAGCAGCAGCAAATGTCAGTAAAAACAAAAAGTCATTAAAAGTCACTTTTTTCACAAACATAGTAAAATAACACTTTTAAACACTTTACCAGCCCCACAAATTAAAATAAGCAAACTTTCCCCAAAGAAAAAATGGTTTCAATTACTTTAAACAACTTTTAAACTAGCAGGGAAAAAGTGTTTCCATTTAAAGGTATAGCACTGTCTCATGACAGTCCATTAAGCACAAACTACTAGCTTTAAAATAACTTTTCCTGAAGAGGAAAGTAAACCATAATTACTAAAGTGAAGCTTTTTTCTCCAAAGGGAACTTATCTGCCCAGTAAAGGA
The DNA here is from genome assembly GCF_019279795.1 of Protopterus annectens. Taxonomy (NCBI): domain Eukaryota; kingdom Metazoa; phylum Chordata; order Ceratodontiformes; family Protopteridae; genus Protopterus; species Protopterus annectens. Next base: position 488,584,908 of record NC_056741.1, on the reverse strand, counting down.
ACAGCACAAACTATCAGTCCTCAAAAGCCTCAGTGAACATCCTTTTAGGCGGCAGTAAAATTCTGGAGAGTTTGGTTCCCAGTTTGTCTTTTATCCAGCTCAGCTCACACTGCCTGACAGTTGTGTATGCATGGAAGGTGCTCTGAAGTTTTGGAAACTTCCCAGCTGTTATATCCTTGTCAGGATATAACTCATAGCTAATTTACTGTTGCAGTAATCAATATGATGAACATTTCTCTGTATCCACACAGACCCTCTTTCTCCACTTACAAATAGTGACTCAAATAATATAATGTCTTTAGGATATGCTTTTTATCCTTTGTGGAATTCCCAATCTAAATATGTGCTAAACAAAAAGACAGCATAACAACAAACAAAGAAAAAACGTTTGTCGAAACACTGTAAATACCACCAATTGAAGTACAAAATATTGTAGAAACACTGAATTCACCAAACAATCTTTTTTGGAAACACTGAACAGACAACAAACTCTTTGTGGAAACAATGAATGTACCATAAACCGTGAAAACACCAAACATGCCACAAACTCTGTGGAAACACTGAACATAATGCAAACTTTGTAGAAACACTGAACATACCGCAAGATTTGTGGAAACAATGAACAAAACTTTTGTGTGGCAACACAGGATATGCCACAAATTCTTGTGGAAACAAACATACTACAAACACTTCCCCTTTTCCAGGCACAAATATTGTAAAAATACATTTAGTAACATCAGTGTCCGTGTCACAATTGTTCTCAGATAACAAAGTTATTTTTCCTATCTTTGGAATTCCCTGTATTCACACAAGCCCCCTTTCATCACTTACAAATAATGATGTAAATTCACTTTGTAAATGTAATGTCTCAAACAATTTAATGCCTTAGGATTTCCTTTTTCTTCCAGTGTGGAATTCCCAGTATGGGTGCAAGTGTTCCCTTACACTTTCAAAGAAATATCTCAATGGAGAAAATAAGTCTTAGTCATGATGTTTTACGCATGGTGTTCTAATGCTCTGTACCCAGGTTAATTTCTGTAATACAGTTTTTATTTATCTCTCTATCTCTTTATATGTTTATTTGTTTTTTTGCTTACATATTTATTTATTTATAGTAGCTAATAACATAACTGTTTGAAAAATAGTATCAAAGCAATAAAAAGTAACATGCAACATTTGATTATGCTCAGTATACATAACTTGATACAATTGTGTTAGTGGCCTAATATGTACATCATCATCATTATCAACATCAATCCCCTTTTTCCCATTTTCGACATGAGGTCGGTTGTCGTGTTAACTGTCACCAGCTTTCTTGATTCAGTGCAACACTCCTGCTTTCTTCAACACTCATGCCTGTTGCAGATCTTCATACGCAATCCATCCACCTCTTTGCTGGATGCCTTTATTTCCTGTTACCTTCTTCCTGTCTGTCCCGATCTTCTTCACAAGATTGTCTTCTGATTTTTTGCACTTGTGCCTGAACCACCCTAATCTGTTCTCTTTGATCTTTTCTGCAATTGGAGCTACTTTGGCTTCTACTCTTATGTCCTCATTTCTTTGTGTGTCCAACAGTGTGCATCCTACAATCTGTCTCAGGGACTTCATTTTCATCACCTCAAGCTTCCTCATCTTCTCTGCCTTTACTGTCTAGGTTTCTGTACCATATGGTAGTACTGGTCACACCTGTTTGTTTTGCACCTTACCTTTCAGCTTCTTTGTCATTTTTGTGTCATACACTGTACCTAACACCCTATGTCAGTTGGCTGCAGCCCCTCTGATTCTATCTTTGACCTCTTCATTCAGACTTCCCTACTCCTCACCCACCCCTCCTGATACTAGAAGCTGTTAAGCTATTCCACTATCTTCCCTTCTATCATAATTCTCTGCTTCTTATTTTCCTAATTTGCTGCCATTACCACAGTCTTATCAGTACTTAGCTTCATCCCATGTGCCTTCAGTTTTGCATTCCATTGTCATATCGTTTGCTGAAGTTCTTGCTTAGAGTCTGCCTGTAATGCCACATCATCTGCATACAGCAACTTTGTTGATCTGTCCACTCTGACCTTTTTGCTAATGTAGTCCATCACCAGTATGAACAGAAGTGGGATCAGAGGTGAACTCTGATGCACACCCACTCCCACTGCGAACCCCTATGTGAGACTGAACAATGGTCATACTTGAGTCATTGGATCTTTGAACTGCATCTACTATTCTATGTAATCTTTTATCAATCACCCTCTCCAAAACTTACATGCAATGGGACAGGAGTTTGATACCTCTGTACCTTCCACAGTTGTACTGTGCTGTACTGTGCAGTCCAAACCCATAGCAGTGTGGAGAGAAAGCCATATCCCAGATGAATGAAGAGTAAGCATACTCATGCCAGTGTACATGAACAAAGGAGACATCCACAACTGTGAGCAGTACAGAGGCATATAACTCTAGAACTTTAGAACGTTCATGCAATGTGACAGGAGAGGGTGATTGATAAATGGATACACAGAGTAGTAGAATGTAAGATAGGAGATGAGAAGTTCAGAGTCAGATCAGGATGCAGCATAACTGGCTCAATCCAAAATATATGAAGAAGATACACCAGGACAATGGAAGTCAACCAGATAAATTCCAGAAAAGCGATTTATTAAGAACAATAAAAGAGCAGTAAAAAGTAGTAAGCGCTTTTACGTCTACCAGGACGCTTCATCAGACATAACTATACACTTGATTAAACAGTCTTATATAGTAAAATGTACTCCTATTGAAAAACAGCTACATAAATATAGCAATAAAGAACTAGTTCATTGGTGCATATAGAACAAATGAATAGTCATGTCACAATTAATAATTAATGAAGTATCAATTTTAAAATGAATAAACAATAAGGAACACTAGTAAATACACATAAAAAAAAAAATATATATATATATATAAAAATAAATAATATATATATATATATATATATATATATATATATATATATATATATATAAATATATACATATATAAAAATATATATACATAAAATATATATACATAAAAAGTGTGTCCTCTTCTTAAAAATATGTGATATTTCATATAACATTCAAGGGTATATCATATATCAATGTTTAAATGGTCTATCTGCTAGGAAAGGTCTCAAGGAAATTTTATCATTGAGACCATGACCCCTATCTGCTGCTAGCTTAATTATCCATTTCACTTCCTTTTTCTCTGTATTTTTCCGCAAACACCCTAGTCTCTCTGTATTATAAATATGTTCTAAAACCATAAAATTAAATATATGTGTACTATCTCGTTGTAACACATGATTGGCCAAAGCATTGGTTTCATTTTCCTTGTTGATGGCATAAATATGTTCCCTAATACGCTCCCTTAGTGTTCTGGTAGTCATGCCTACATAAAAACATTGACATTTCTTGCAATGACCTAGATAAATCACATTTCTAGATCTGCAATCTGCATATTTATTAAATTCATATCTTTTACCTGTATCTGGATATATAAATTAATTCGAATTCTTAATATAACTACATTGATTGCAAGTACGACATGCATGCGTACCTTTTCTTTGGGAAACTAAACCCTCATTCTTGTTTTTTTCGTAACATAATAATCTCTTAAGTGACTTTGTATTCTTATAGCTGAATGCTGGTCTATCTCCTACTATTCTCATAATGTCATCATCTAATTGTAAAATATTCCAATGCCTCTTAATTATATTCACAACAGAAGTATTATTATTAGTATAAGGTATCACTATCCTTTTCCTATTATTGACATTATTATATCTACCCTTGACTGAAAACGTATTCCTATGAACGTATGGTCGATCAATTCCTTTACGTTCTACCTTATATAATCCACTAAGGTCTTTCTTATGATAACCTCTGTCTAAAAACTTATTTTCCTTATTCCCTATAGCTTCTGTAAACACTAAATCATCACTAGCGATTCTTGAAAAACGCGCAGCTTGATTCCTGACAATATTCCTGTGTATATACGGAGGGTGCATGCTATCTCTATGGAGTATAGCATTCCTTCTACAGGGTTTATGATAGACCTCTGTTGTAATTCCCCCATTAACTTTTCTAAGTAGTACATCCAAGAACTCAATTTTTATCTGTGATATAGTACTCGTTAGCTCTAAAAATGTTGTGGTACCATTGACATATCTAATAAATTCCTGTAAGGTGGTAAGATCCCCTCCCCAAATCAGAAATACATCGTCCACAAATCTTCTATAACATTTAATGTATTTAGAATAAATAGCATGTTCTAAAATATAGGTGGATTCCCAGTATGCCAATACTAAGTTCGCATATGAATTGGCACATGATGTGCCCATCGCTACTCCCTTAAGAGATTATTATGTTACAAAAAACTTAAGAGATTATTATGTTACGAAAAAAACAAGAATGAGGGTTTAGTTTCCCAGAGAAAAGGTACGCATGCATGTCGTACTTGCAATCAATGTAGTTATATTAAGAATTCAAATGAATTTATACATCCAGATGCAGGTAAAAGATATGAATTTAATAAATATGCAGATTGCAGATCTAGAAATGTGATTTATCTAGGTCAATGCAAGAAATGTCAATGTTTTTATGTAGGCATGACTACCAGAACACTAAGGGAGCGTATTAGGGAACATATTTATGCCATCAACAAGGAAAATGAAACTAATGCTTTGGCCAATCATGTGTTACAACGAGATAGTACACATATATTTAATTTTATGGTTTTAGAACATATTTATAATACAGAGAGACTAGGGTGTTTGCAGAAAAATACAGAGAAAAAGGAAGAGAAATGGATAATTAAGCTAGCAGCAGATAGGGGTCATGGTCTCAATGATAAAATTTCCTTGAGACCTTTCCTAGCAGATAGACCATTTAAACATTGATATATGATATACCCTTGAATGTTGTATGAAATATCACATATTTTTAAGAAGAGGACACACTTTTTATGTATATATATTTTTATGTATATATATTTTTATATATGTATATATATATATATATATATATATATATATATATATATATATATATATAAAACATTTATTTTTATATGTATATATTTTTATGTGTATTTACTAGTGTTCCTTATTGTTTATTCATTTTAAAATTGATACTTCATTAATTATTAATTGTGACATGACTATTCATTTGTTCTATATGCACCAATGAACTAGTTCTTTATTGCTATGTTTATGTAGCTGTTTTTCACTAGGAGTACATTTTACTATATAAGACTGTTTAATCAAGTGTATAGTTATGTCTGGTGAAGCGTCCTGGTAGATGTGAAAGTGCTTACTACTTTTTACTGCTCTTTTATTGTTCTTAATAAATCGCTTTTCTGGAATTTATCTGGTTGACTTCGATTGTCCTGGTGTATCTTCTTCATATATTTTGGATTGTATTACTTTTTGAGAAGATACTCTACCCTGGTTTGTGTTTTTTTGCTTTTCTGTTACAACTGGCTCAATGTTTTCAGTGAGACATATAATTGAGAAGAGGCTAAAGATGAGAAAAAGAGTTCATTTGGGCATTCCTGGACTTGGAGAAAGTATATGACAAGGTCCCAAGAAAACTGATTTGGGCAGTCCTGCAGTGGTTTGAAGTCCTGGAAACATTAGTACAGGCTATGTACAAGGCCCCAAAGACTCAAGAACAAACAGTGTTTGGTCTCACCTAGGGGTTCCCAGTGGGAGTGGGGGTACATCAGGGTTCAGCTCTAAACCCACTGCTGTTCATACTGGTGATGGACTACATTAGCAAACAGGATGGAAGGGACAGATCAGCAAAGTTGCTGTATGCAGATGATGTGGCATTACAGACAAATTCTGAGCAAGAACTTCAGGAAAAGATAGGGGAATGGAATGCAAAATTGCACATGAATGAAACTAAGTACAGATAAGATAGTAGCAATGGCAGCAAATTGGGGAAGTCAGAAGAAGTTGATAATTGGGATAGAATGGAAGACAGTGGAACAGGTTAACAGCTTCAAGTATCTAGGAGGGATGCTTAAGGAGAAGGGAAGTCTGAATGAAGATGTCAATGCTAGAATTAGAGAGACTGCAGCCAACTTGCATAGTGTCAGGTGTACCATATGACAGAAGAATGCCAATTAAGCTGAACAGTAAGGTATACAAAACAGTGCTGCAACTGGTACTACTGTATGGTACAGAAAACTTGGCAGTAAAGGTAGAGGAGATGAAGCTATAGGTGATAGAAATTAAATGCCTGGGACAGGTGTTAGGATGCACACTGTGGGACAGATGAAGAAATGAGGACATAAGAGCAGAAGCCAAAGTAACTCCAATTGCAGAAAAGATCAAACAGAACAGATTACACTGTTTTGGGCACATGTGTAGAAAAGCAGAAGACAATCTGGTGAAGAAGATTTGGAACAGACAGGAAGAAGGCAAGAGGAAAAGAGGGCATCCATCAAAGAGGTGGATGGATTGTGTGAGAGAAGATCTATGACAGTTAGTGTGATGGGTTCCTTCTTTGGGCCAGCTATCAAGGAGACTCAGTCCTCACCAATGACTCCAGTGAGGGACAGTCACTAAGAGCAAAGATGGATTCACATAGTATTTTCAGATGCAGCTTCCTGCACCAAGCACAATTTCCCTTAAGAGCACACAGGGAGCAAACTATAGACCTGGTGCTGGACTCTCCTTCTCTATCCAGACCCACACAAAACTCCACACTGACCACTTTGGAGGTCTGTGTCCCTATTCCCAGTAGCTGACACACACTTGGATATTGAGTTTCACACACACACACACACACACACACACACACACACACACACACACACCTGGGAAAAGCTGGCACCAATTTACTAGCTGTGCCCCTTTCTGCCCAGATTTTGATGTAATCATGCTGCCACCAGTCAGCTACCCTGCAGCTCTTACAAAGGGTACCCAATTATACTGTGTAAAATTAATACTAATACAAATGGTAGAGTGTGACCAAAGCAGCAACACTTTCAGGAGTGGATGCCGTGTCACTAAAACAAAAAAAAATACTCTTGAGGTATTAAAAGTATTCTCTAAGGGACCAGCCACAATGAAAGGTATTAAAACATTTAATAATAAATAATAAAACAGAAAACTGGAAAATACTGAATACCATAAACAACAGAGTTTCAACCACAGAGATATAAAAAATACAGTTGGATAGTTTCTCACAGAAGCAGAAAACAATACTGTATTATTCTCACTAAATGTCCCTGACTAAGTAAAGAATTACTGTTCTTTGACTACATACTAAAGCAAGGCAAGCTGGTGCCTGCTGAGAGTCTTATTACAGCAAAAGCCAGATGATGTCTGTCTCTGTCTTTGTGGATGTATGAAATATATATCTTGTCAGAAATCATTCCTGTCAGGTTCCAAAGTGCTGCTGTAAGAGTTCAAAAGAAACAAGATGCTGGTTAGAGGAAGAAATCACCTCTGGTCACCTGATTCTGGTACAATACACACACAGAGCTTTGCTAAGATCTGTAGCAGCATCTGACAACTATAACACAATTCCAAACATTCCACCCTTCCAGGGTTCTCAGATAAACATATACATTTAACCAGATGTAATAATACTGTCTGACATATATGTATATCTCTTTTCTGTCCAGCAGGACCCACTGTTGATGCTGTTTTTAACACAAGCACGTTTCCAAATATATTTTTATCTCAAACATCTGAAAAATAAGTGTGATGGGCAAATAATATAAAATTCATTGCAAAACTCCAGCTACCTCTGCTGGCATACATATACATGTACTGGTCTACTCTCCCTGGCACAGATGGCACTATCTCATAACATCATAGTCAGGCATGATTGTCAAAGACAGCTGGAGTGTGACATTGAATTAAGTTAACACAATGCCCCAACTCCATGTAAAAAAGGAGGAAAAAGGGGGTTGATGATCATGATTTCAACACACTAGTTATTTGAGAGTTTAAGTTATTGCTGTAGGTTTTGGGCATCAGAGGTTGATTTGACAATGACTCTTAGTTTACAGTCATCTGCAGACTTGGACAGCCAGAGGTCTTGGTTCTTGGTCCAGTGATCAGTAAAATAAATGCTGAACATAAGAGGTCCCAGCACTGAGGCATGCAAGACATCACTGGTTACCATTATGGTCTCTGATGAGGCAGCTGCTACCTGCATCATATGGATTTTGTCTTTTAGCCAGTTTGGTATCCATCTTCCCTCATAGGGATCTATTTGTAATGCATTAACTTTGCTAATTATGCTAGAATGGAGGATGGTGTCAAAACACTCAACTCTCCTTGTTAATAAGGAGAAATTAATCGTAGGCACTAAACCTATAATTGCAAAGTACCTCGCAAAAGTAAAGGAAAACAGCTCTTGTACTTTACAAAAAAAGCACCTAAACAGGCATGTCCAAGGGTCAGCTTCCAGTGATTTCTCCTGTCCACCTGGTGAATCTGGGCATACTGGGGCAATGCAGCAACTGCCTCATGTACACTGACAACCCTCTCCTCCTACCACCCAACTCTAAAACCTGCGAGAGATGCACTTACATAGCCAAACTGGAAGCAAAGCTCACTCCAGCCATGATTGTGCTAGACAGTCAAGAGGAGAAGGTTAACACTTGCACTACACCTCAAGCAACACATAGCTCTTCAAAACCCACACCATCAACACCCACACATAGCAACACTAAACCCACATATGTGGAGGCCCTTAACATTAACCTGCCCAAGCAACAAGGACTTCTGAAGCTGAACTGCAAACAAACACCAGTCATAACCAAAGTGACACATAGCTCACAACACCAGTGTGCCTCCCAACAACAGCCCCTAAGGAAAGACAATGTACTCAACACTTTAGTCATAGGTGACTCTATAGTCAGGCACACTGATGTCCCACTCACCAGGCTGAACATGGAGAGAATTGCAGTTGCCTGTCGGGTGCCAGGATCTGCCACATAACGCATGCAATCAAGTCACTCCACAACAAGTACAAATACGACTCTGTCATTGTCTATGTTGGAGTGAATGACTTGATACATACCTCCCAGGACTACATGAAAAGAGACATGGAACAGCTCTCAGATCATGAGGCCCAGGCAGGTATGACCATAGCCCTGAGTATCATCCTGCCTTCACCCAGAATGATACCACAATATAAGGACAAAATGATTGACAATTGGCTAAGCTTCTGGTGTCATTCAGAGGGGATCCAGTATCTGTTTGCCTGGGAAGACAAGAGCGACAAACCATGATGCTTTGCCAGAGATAGTCTGCATCTGTCACCCCTGGGATTCAGGTTACTGGCTAAATCTCTTGCCACCCCTATAGTGCCTTTTTTAGGCAAGGTTCAAAGGACAAAACCACCACCATAACAGATACAAGCATGCAAAATCTGAAGTTAATGCTACTCAATGCTAGAAGTCTACACCTCAAAATGCACTCTCTCGAGGCACTCCAAAAAATGGTGAACATCAATATCTGTGCAGTAACTGAGACCTGGCTCAAGACTCAAGAGAGCACCCCTGCAATACCAGGCTACAACTCTTACCACACTTTTTGGCCACCAAACCAAGACCGAAACTCTAAAGGTGGAGGAGTGTCCATATTCAACAAGGATATTCACACCTCCAGGGTAGTTGCCCAACACAATGCATCTGAAATTCTCTAGGTACAACTAACACTAGGTAAGACTGCAATCCAAATTATAGCTTGCTACATATCCCCCACCATGCCCCAAGATTCTCACTACACCTTTCTAAACATACTGGAAAATATTAAGATACAACCAAACGCCCTAATACTGGGTGATTTCAACTACCCTGCCATTACCTGAGAAAACTACTCGGGTACCAACAACTTTTCCCAACGGTTCTTGGAATTCATAAATTCCAACTCCCTGGATCAACTAATCCATTGTCCCACCAGGGGCTCCAATATCCTAGACCTGGTCATTACCAACATGGGAGATAGATGCTCCACACCAGTGGTCACACCCTCATTGGTAAGGTCTGACCATAAGCAAATCACCCTTGACATCCGCATCCCACCACCACCCACCAGTAAGGAAACCTCTGTAAAAAACTTCTCCAAAGCCAACTTCATGCTACTCAAGTCAGAAGTGACAAACTTCATGGCACACATGCAGATGGGGTCTGAAAGTTCAACTGCTGAATCCTACACTAAGGCACTGTATGAGCACATCCACTCATGCATGATTCGTGCCATCCCAAATACAACTAAGATGCTCTCCTCCAAAAAAGGAAGCCAATCTGGTGGTCCTCTGCCATAAACAAACTATACAACAGAAGGAAGAAACTGTTGCAGAAAAGAGAAAAATCCAAGGATGCCAAAAACTCCCTTATCAGCCTCAGTAAAAAGCTGAGATCCCTCATAAAATCCTCAAAAGCAAGTTACGAAAATAAAATTGCCAAAGATTCCAAAGACAACCACAAGGCATTATATAGTTAGGTCAAGAATCTAAATGGCAATGCTCAGATCTGCTCTGAGCTACAACAGAATGGCATTAAATATACTGATCCCAAGGATATTGCCAATATCCTGACAGATCGATTTAGTGCCAACATCACCCCCTTTTCACCCCTAAAGGGCCCATCTCAATACCAAAAGATTGCCAAATTCCATTAATCATGGCAACACAGGTGGAAACCGCACTCTCCAAAGCTAAGAATACAGCATCCATGGGACCAGATGATATCCGGGGTTGTGTACTACATGAACTACAAAATGAACTAGCACCTCACCTAAGTGTCATGTTTAAACAAAGCCTCACCTCAGGCTTTGTGGCCACTGAGTGGTGCACAGCTACAGTTATCCCACTCCACAAGGAGGGATCCACCTTGGATCTCAGGAACTACTGTCCCATCAGTATGACGAGCCTGATCTGCAAGGGCATGGAACACATTATCATGGAACTTATAAACAAAGACACTGGCAACCTTCAAACACTGGGCCCCACCCAGTCTGGGTTCGTGAAGGGCTGATCTTGTCTCCTGAACTTGATTGACTTCTTTGAATCAGTCTCCAGATCTGTGGACGAGGGTAAGGCAGTCCACACAGCCTATCTGGACCTCACCAAGGCCTTCAACACCATCCCCCACTCTGGAATCATAGTTAAACTTACTAAGCTGGGCATAAATCTCTACGTCACTCGATGGGTTGCCAGCTGGATTACTGACAGAACCCAGACTGTAAAAGTAGCCGACTCCAAATCCAGCTTCAGACAAGTGACAAGTGGAGTACCTCAGGGTTCAGTCCTGGTACCGCTCTTGTTAGGCATCTACTTCTCTGAAGTACAGGCCATCACTAAGGAACTCTGGCTAACAAAGTTTGCAGATGACTGCAAACTGGGAGCCATTATTGAATCCCCAAATGATGTGGATATTCTACAAAGGGGCCTTACAGAAACAGATGCTTGGTGCCAGATCCATGGGCTCAAGCTTAATGCCAAAAAATGTATAGTTATCCCCTTTGGGAAAAAACATGTACCAATGAATTACCACATAGTTGGCAGTACATTAAACACCAAAAGTGTGATGAGAGATTTAGGGACACAGGTGGACAGTGGTCTCACCTTCGATAACCACATCGCCACAACAGTCAGGAAATCCTTCTATATGGCACACCTCATCACTAAGGGCGTTTCATCCAGAAAAAAGGAGGTCATTGTCCCACTATACTCATCCCTCATTAGACCCATTACAGAGTATAATGCCCCATTTAGTGTGTACCTCACAAGACATCTGCAACAGATGGAAAGGCCGCACAAATACCTCACTAAAAGAATCTCAGGCCTAAAGCAGATGCCATATGCTGACCATCTAAAAAACCTCCAGCTATACTCTGTGACATATCGTCTGCTCAGAGGTGATCTCTGCTTAACATACAAGGCCATGTCAAACCCTGAGCTTTTGGACATGCTCCACTTAAAGAAATCCCAATCCCTCAGAGCCACATACTCCAGGGATCTAAACCTTGTCATCACAGTAAACAAAACATGCTGGAGGGATAGGTTCCTGACCAAGAGACTCCTCATACTCTGGAATAGACTGCCCATACATGTCAAGCAGAGTGCCTCATTGGACCTCTTCAAAAGGAACCTTGATGATTGGATGGGAGATAGGAAATTCACCCCGGGGATCATGTCAGTCGCCCTGCTTGACAGGGGTCCAAGGAAATAAATATTGTGGGAAGAAATATCCAGGAGAATTGTTATGGCTAGACTTGTATAGGCCCTAGGGCCGATAGCCTAGTACCAACCTATGAACCTATGAACCTATAAATGCCTGGGCCAGTTCAAGGTACACTGTGTGGACAGTATACATGCTGTCAGTAGCCTGAGTTACCCTTTCAAAGATGTTAACTAGATTCATTAAACAGGATCTGCCCTTGAAAAAGCCAGGTCTAGCCCAATGAGATTTTAATATCATAATCTATTAGGTCAGTCATAATATATTCTATTACTTTGCAAATACTTGTCAGTCAGATTGACCCATAATTCCCAAAGTCAGTGGTGGGGTCAGCTTTGTAGAGAGGCATCACTATTGCTATACACCAAATCTCTTATTCAAAATCAGTGGCCGAAGTCAGATTAAATAGTTTAAGCAGTTACTCTGCCAGGGCTTGTTTACTAATGTTTATTAAACAGCCAGGTATACTATCAGGTCCCATGGAGGAAGTGTTTTTGGTCTTGGAGAGCACCTTTAGTACATGTTCCTTAGTGATTATGGCAGATCTGAGAAGTTCAAGAACACTGTCCAAAGCTAACAACGATAGCAACAAAATAATCCACAGATCCAGAAGGAATAACACAGCGGAAGCAATAATACGTCCTTTTAATAAAACCACAGCTCGCACACAATTGAAAATAATGTAGCAGGAACACACACACACACACACACACACACACACACACACACACACACACACACACACACACGCGCGCACACACACACAGTCTATACTGGACATGATACTGATTTCTTATATTTTTTAGCTCTTGAATATTATGAAAATGTAGATTTTGTAGCATAAAATGCTTATCTCAAATTCTAGTGAAGTAACAAGCTTTCTCTAAATTTTTTATCATTGACTTTTACCTTTCTTAGTTGGGCAAACGGTGGAGGGATAGTGACAGAGATGACCTCCTGGATGAGTTTGGGTCTGAAAATGAGGAAGAACTTAGAGCTCTGCGACTGAAATCCTCATCTCAACAAGAGGTAAAAAATATAACCCTTCTTTTTCTTCTTGTAAGAATCTCGGAGATCATCTTTCACTGTACTAATAACAAAGCAGGTAATTTGTGACTGAAACCAAAGTCACCCTTAGTGGTGAGAGAATAAGGCAAAAGGTTATAGGTTAAACTTTTAATGTTAGAAATTATTTATTTTATTTTTTTTATTTATTTACATTTGTTGACCGGGAGTGTCCAACTGGACGTATGTCCATTTTCAGCGAAGGCCCGGGGAGAAAAACTCCACAGTTAAAATAAACAGACAGTAGTAACATTGGATTACATAGCGATTAACAGTTTAACATAGCAATTACTTACAACATATTTACAGATGAAGAACATAGTACATCAGTAGACAACTAGAATCTTTATCTGTGAAGTACATAACAGACATTAACAAATGTTACAATAAGAAGTTCCTGCTGTATAAAAAGTACTAGGCTTATGGGCATCTGAGCTTGCTATAATCAAGGTAGTTAGTGGAGTGGAAAGAAAGGTAGTGGTTGGATGGGGTGGGTGATATTAGAGTGGGAGTTGCAATGGCATAGCCAGCATGTTTTTAGGTGCACTTTTAGTAAAGTTTTGAAGTGGGTGCATGATGGTATGGAGGTAATTGTGGGTGGAAGGGAGTTCTATAATTTGGCTATGGTGCAAGAGAACAGTGCTTCACCAGCAGAGTTATTGGCTTTAGTGATCTGCAAGTGATTTTTGTTGCTGGATCTTAGTGGTCTGGTGGTGCGATAGGGTTGGAGTAGATTCTGGAGGGATGGGACATTTAGTGGATGGTTTACTAGTTTGTGGGCGAGTGAGAGTTGATACCACTGAAGGAGGTGAGGGAGTTCAAGCCAGCCCAGTTCAGCAAGTGAGAGACAGTGGTGACTACGGTAGGATGCCCCTGTGGCGAATTTGGCGATTTTGTTGTAGCAGGTCTCTAGCTTGTTTAGATCGCATTGCCTTAGGTTGGTATATATTGGAGAGCCATAAAGTAGGGTGGAGATAAGGTGGGAATTTGCTATTGAAATCTTTGCTGCTTTGGTGAGAAATTGCTTATTTCTGTATAACGCTCCTAGTTTTTTGTGGACTTTTTTTATGGTCATGGATATGTGAATGTCAATCTGTAGTTTATTGTCTATTTCTACTCCTAGCAATTTGGTGTGTTCAGTTGGGTATATAGTGGTGTTGTCTTTTGTTGTGATGTTAAAGTGAGAGTTGTTTTGAGTATGTTTGGTGGGTTGGCAGATGAGTAGTTTAATTTTGTTTGGGTTGAGTATTAACTGGGCATCGGATAACCAAGTTTCAACAGAGGAAAAGGCTTCTTGTGTGACTTTTTGCAGTTTGGGTAAGGACTGGGCTGAGCAGATGATGGTTGAGTCATCTGCGTATTGTATGAGTGTGCCATGTTTGGTGGCAGAGGCTAGATTATTGGTGTAAACAGAGAAGAGTAGGGGTCCAAGGATGGATCCTTGGGGAAACCCTATGGAGACAGGTAGTTGGGGAGATATGTCATTCTGCCATACAACAGATTGTTGGTGGTCAGACAGGTAACTCTGTAATCAGTTGGTGACTGATTGAGAGAAGGATAGGTCATTGAGGACAAAGATAAGTTGTTTGTGTGGGACCATGTCAAATGCTTTAGATAGGTCTAGGAAAGTAGCAGAGGAGAGATAGCCATTGTTTTTATGCTGAAGGATAGTGTTAGTAAAGGAGAGTAAGGCAGTGGTGGTGCTATGGTTTGGTCGGAAACCATGCTGAGTACTGGAAAGGAAGTTGTTAGTAAGGAGGTAGTCTGAGACCTGAGAGTGTATGCATCTCTCTAGTATTTTGGAGAGTGGAGAGAGAATAGCTATGGGGCGGTAATTGGTTAGTTCTGTGGAGGGTCCACCTTTGTGGAGGGGAATTATATGTGATACTTTCCACAGTGTGGGAACGTAACTTTCTGAGCAGAGATCGGTTAATCAAGATGGATACTTGGTAGGCCAGAGCATCAGCTGCGATTTGTAGGTATTCACTTGGGAGGTTGTCTGCTACTAATTTGGTGGGTTTAAGTTTAGTTAAGAGTTTTTTTAAGTTGGAGGTAGGTACAGGAGAAAAAGAGAAGGCAGTGGGGAGATTACTAGTTGAAGGTGTGGGTTGGAGGGGTGGGGGTTTGTGTTGTTTAGCTAGTGATAGTATGGTTTGGGTGAAATGTGTGTTGAATGAGGTAGCAATATTTTCTGAGGAGTGAGGGATGTTAGGAGGGGTACTGACGTTACCTGGGTAGAGGATGGAGTTTATGGAGGACCAGAATTGTTTGGGGCTGTGTTGTGAGGAGTCTTGGGCAGACTGGTAATATTGGAATTTGTCCTGTTTTATTAGCTTTTTGACTCTATTGCTTAGTTCTAGGAATTTCTGTCTAGTTGAGGGGGTTTTGGTTTTGCGCCAGTGCTCCCAGGCTTTATCCCTGTTTTTCATTTCTGACTTAGTGGTTTTCTGTAGCCATGGGGAGGGTTGTGCTTTGGTTCTGGAAAATCTTATGGGGGCATGGTAATTAAGGATGCTCAGGAACGTAGTATTAAAAAATTCAACTGCGTCATCTAGACTGAGGTACTTTAGAGGATGCCAGTTACATTCTTTGAGGGATGAGATGAATGTGAGTGGGTTAAAATGTAGTTTTTTACGTATTTGATGGTAGATGACAGGTTTAGCTTGGTATAGGTATTTTTTGAGTAGGAATGTTGGGGAGTGATCACTGAGGCTATCTGATAAGCAGCCTGTTATATATGACTCGGGGCTCTTACTAACTAGTATCCAATCCAGGGTAGTGTGCTTGCTGGAGTTTTTATTTATCCTGGTTGGTGACTGGACTAGTTGGGTGAAGGCATGAAGGTTTACATGATGGGTTGGATGGTTGCCAGAACAGGATTGCCAGTCAATATTGAAATCACCTAAAATGATAGTTTCTTGGACGCAATTATTTAATTAAATTATTTAATTAATTTAATTAAAAATTAGACGCAAACTGCCACCTGCTGATGCAAACTATAATAGAGTGTGCTGTAATGAAGAAAGGCTGTTTATATGGTTATCTAAGAGTAATATTTTATGGTAAGCAATTCTAACACATACTTTTATAATTTGGGGAAAACAATTAAAAACTTTAATACTTTTGACAAGTTATAATATAATAAAGAGCTATTGTTGAGTGATACAAACTAAGTAATTCACCAAGCTGCAGTAATGGGATCCTTAATGGTATGTGAATACAATAGCATAGCATCTGCATCTACAGACACTGTCTGTTATGCAAAAAAGTTGAGTGTAGGTGCACTAAATCAAGTTTATTCAAGTGCTTAATTCTATGCACTGTACAGATTAATTCAAAACAATATAGTACAGCTAAGGATGGTCTAATTAATATGTACAGACATAACTCCATGCAGCTTCACAAGAAAATACTTTGAACAAGATAAATTACTCAATGGCAAACTAGTGATTGTAAATGTGCATGCATAAATCACTTCTGTAGTTTCAATACTTTATCCCACAACACTTCAAACAGTAAAGTCAAAGTAAAAGGTAATCCATTACGTACACATAACCATGTGAGTTCAAAACCCAAGAAAACAAACTTGAGAGTCCAACTTGTAGAACAGTCAAGATGATACACCATTCTGATAACAGAATGAACACTTTACACTGGTGTGTTTAGCTTCAACGACCTGATTTAGTTTCCTCAGCCTGCAATACTTATTCAGTCTGTCTAGACTATATCTCGGGTATTCTGTTCAAAAGAACAGTGAAGGTAAAACATTTTGTTCTCAAGTATGGCTTCATCCAAAGAAAGATACAAGAGTGAAGCTCCATGCCTGAATAAAAATATGGAGACCAGACAGTAAGTAAAGCCTAAAAAATACTGAAGCAGTTACAAAGACTTCGTGAAAGACAAAAGCCATAATGTTGGCACACAGTACTGTCACTGAAACAGTACATCAAAGTAACTTAGTTCCTGTCCAGGAGTAAGCAAAAGGCAAAATGTACCCAGTGTCTGTAACTCCCAAGAAAAAGAAGCTGAAAGGTAAAAGTTCATTTGTAGCCAAGGATAACTTAAGCATGAAGATTATCGGGCATCAGTTAATAAGTACAATGTCAAGACCAATAAACCATTCAACCTTAATTTGTTGCTGTATCCAAATACCTGTAGCAAATCCAGCCCAGGACAGCTGGTGACTTCAAGACAAGGTGGGTCTACAAGGAGTAACTGAATCTGTGAGCTGTTTGGACTAGGTGGATCGACTAAAAGCCCTGTCACTGAACTCTGTACCATATAGGATGTAAAGACAAGACTTGTGCCTGGCCTACAGGGCAGTCTCTGACCCAACCCTGATGGATATGCTTCACATACACAAATCTAACGGCACAAGAGTCACTCACTCTAGGGATCGAAACCTAACCTCTGACATGCTGGATAGACATGTGTCTCCCAGAGACTGATGCACCACTGGAAGAAACTTCCAGTTCATGTGAAGCAGAGCTTCTCACTGATCCTCTTCAAGCCCAACCTGGACAAATGGATGGCAGACTGCAAATTCACCCCGCGGGTGGCACCCATGTCCCTCATGGACAGGGAGAATCGGTATTGACCATAGACTAGCTCTGCAAAATATGCTCACTTAATAAGGAGAGATAGGGCAACTTGGGATTAACATAGCTAGGCTTGTAAGGGCTCTAGGTCTGCTAGCCTAGTAACCTACTATGAACCTATGAACCTAAGAGCAACATTGTGCATGACTACAGTTGTAATTTAGTAATTGACCATACACCACTGCAAATACTCTCTTGCAACAACGCACATGCTTTTTTGCAACACACCTACCTGTTATTCTTCAGCCTAGATGCCCACTCCACACTGTGCCCCCTGAGCTGTACCCAGAATCTGGAAAAAGGTATGCTTTTCATAATGTCTTCATATTCTGAGCAATATTAATTCCTCAGTATAACTTTAAGTGTTTATTATTACTTTATTTGTTATACTCCAAAAATGTCATTAAAAAGACTTTATATTATTTTGTTTTTCAGACACTCTTTCTTCCTTAATTTGCTTCACATCCCTATAATCCTTATAATATGGTGAAGTCTAGATGCAGCAAATCATGGTTTGTTTCTACATTGACTTATAGTAACTTCATGAGACAGTGTCAGAGATTTTCTTTTTTAAAATTCTCTGATCAGTGCTAACAGCAAGCTCCTTAAATAGCTGTACATTTAAATCTTATTCCATTTTTTTATTATTTGCATTCAGTGCTGAATTCTAAGAAGACTGCACCTCATGCTCCTCACCCCCCCCCCCCCACACACACACACACATAACACACAAAATGAAATGAAAAACATCTGGCTCTGTGGCACAAGTGATGAAGCTGTTACTGTGATCATGAAGACCAAGATTTGATAGGTGGCTCTGGCACTGAGCGACCCAGACTAGAAGGGGAAGCATGAAGGGCAAAGCCTCTTCATACCTCCTGGGTAGGTAGACAGGGTAACATGTACTCTGTGGCACATTCATTTGGTAGAATTTCCTGGTGGAGACTGGAGAAACTACCATTCATGCTTTCCTGAAGGTGACAGGGCTGCTTGGAGGGAATAACCTTTGTGAGAGTGAGATGACAGACTTTAAGTTCAGCCCATTGCACAATCTATCCCCCCACTTCTTGGCCAAGTGCACACAGGGGGTAAAGGTCAGAAGTAAAAAGCTAAACAATCGCTGATGGCTGATGGAATAATGGCTTTTGCTTCCAGATTTGCACTCCAGTGATAGTGGACAAATTGGTGTATTGCTGAGGGGGTGGGCTGATGATCATCAGACAGCAGGGTAAAAAAAAAACAAAATCACAAAAAATATAAATGGATAAATGGCCACACTGATGGCACTGAGGCAAGGTATCCATCTGCACCACTACCAACCAGAAATAATGAATGGGCCTGGACCACTGGTAGGAACAGAAGGGAGAAGATGAGCCAGACAATGGCAAGTCCTCCTGTCCTGGAGAGGCTTTGAGGAAAACCATTACCTGTGTGACCACTGGTGGAGCCCAGAATCTTTACAGCTCTGAAGTTCACCAAAAGTGGATGATGGATGTGCTGGCCTCATTGAGGTTCACTTATCTAGGCTAAGGACTGTGACTGACCATGATTCTCAGCACTCACTCTCTATCACCCCATAGTATCCTTGTTCCTCAGCTCTAGGATTTATGAGAATCCAAGGGCCTGCCCAGTGAAGGTAAATGTCCAGAATTATCTGGAACAGAGCTAAGGAGATACTAGAAGAGGGAGCTGTCTGGGTGTGTGGAAACAGCATCATAATTAGTGGTAGAGGTAGAAGAGTAAAAATAAAATTGCATTGTTAGCAGCAAAACTTCACTGGCTTGAAATGAGAGTTCATAATAATCTGTAAAGTGCTACAGTAAAACTAATCCCTGTGTTTCATGTAAAAATTTGTTCAATAGCTATTGGAAAGGAGTTTTCCTTCTGCACCCTATAGTACTTCATTGGCCAGAGCAAGACAGAGTATCACAGTATAAAACAGTAGGTGGTGACTAACAGGCTGAGAAAAAAACAATTTTTTGATCCAGTGCAAGATGCAAATAGATTAAAAAATAATGGTACCATTGTGATTTGCAGCAGAGAAATGAAAACTAAATTGAAAGATGTTGAAGGATTTCTGAGGAATAAACTGCAGCTAGGTGACAATATTGGAGCAAAAATACTTCTGTGGTGAGTTTAAGTAGATTGGAGGGTGGAGATATTCTTTACTATCCCTTATTCTTTTCCTCTGCCTTTAAGACAAAACTGTTTAAATATGTCATCTTGTCTGAAGAAGGCTAGAAAATCTCTAGAAATGGCATCATATAATAGTGAATTGGGCTCAGACCACTGCTAAAGAGTATCCATTGGAAATGTCGGGAACTGAAATGTGAGTCCCAAAATATGGAAACTGAATAGCCAAAAGAATGGACTTACATATATTAAGTCTGAGATGCCATTCCTCGGACTATTCCCTTTTCTCCAAGGTATGGTGATCTTGGAGTTGGCATATATAAGTTTAGGGGGGCACCCCCCACATGGGTGGGGGTTGGCATCACTGTTCTCTTGTATTTTCTTTCTTTCTTTTTTTCCTGGCTTTTCGGCACTTGGCATTTCAAGTCCTGACATTTCAATAGGAACCCCTACTAAATCTCATAGCACTTCTGAGCAAATCAGATAATTATCTTATGTAACAAAAGTCTACCAGGAAATGTAAAACAGTTTACTGCAACAGTTCTCATTATGCAAGGCACTCTGGTGCCGCCATCTTTGGAACAGGCAAAACTTGGCCAAAGAGCCATACCCTCTGGTGCCCCTACTTTGCCTCACCATGCATGGTATGTAAATGAGCACTGCTTGTCTTTCAGTTGCTAGACATGTCAGCAGATGTTCTAGAGAAATAGTTAATACCACACTTAAGACAATAGTCAAGGAAATGTATAATGAGTAGACATGATAATTAATTTAGTAGTATTCTACTGTTTTAATTAAACTGAAACTTTTACACTGAGTGTGCATGCAGGATGAATTAAATTATGCAGAGGTGACATGGAAAGAAGAAATGATGAGTGGCATTAGCATATATATATATATATATATATATATATATATATATACATATACTTACATATATACTGCTTTCTATACTCTGCAGGTTATATTTCCCAGAATCCACTTTACAAGAGTTTTTATCTACAACGAAATCCAAAATGTGATTTCTTATTTTTTTTCTCTTTTATAATAGTTGTTCTCATAACTTCAGTATCAGTAAATTAACTCATTAAAACTGCAAAAATGACAAACATTAAAATATGGCCTACAGCTGTGCTTGGGTCAGCATGTTCCAGTTGGTATGGTAGGTTTGATACTTTTCTTTTCTTCTTTTAGGACATTTCTGCTTTCTTAAATACCCTGATGTAAAGTCCAGAATATAAAACATATTCTAAAAGCCTGCCAATAAATTATAATACACACAAGTGTAATGCACACACAACTTATTATATATTCTCTAATTCACTCTATATGCATAATATTTTGATAACCTCTGCTCTTTGTGTTATAATATATTCAGTATGTGCAGTATGCCACTTCTGAAATACCTGCTGAAATAGCACCACTAGGTAACAGAAACAAATGAAATCATTTCCATATCAGTTCTGATTTCTAGTGACTGTGGCCTGTGTTAGCCACTCCCCCCACCCCCCCCCCCAAGGATGTGAATGAAACAAAACTTCTATCTGCTCACCATTTTTTTTTTAACTATTTCACAAACTTACAGCTAACACTGCTTGCCACATGCAGTTTTGATCCTGACTGTGATTGGTTCAGCAAGACCACAAAAGCCAATGAGGATAGGGAGGGATCGAATTTGAAGCTGGCTGGCTTGCTTGCCCTTCTGGCAGGAAGTCTATAGCCCACCTGATGCCCACATCTATGCTACTTTCGTAGGACCACTTATACTGGTCAGATGTAAAAAGAGGCATAAAAGGCTGTCAATCAATGGAAAGATTATTGTGATTTCTGGCCTGTTTTAGAAGACCTTCCAACAGTTAAGACATATTTTTCTTTCAGTTTTCAAATTCCCATATATTTTAACAGGATAAGGCCTTGGTGGTTAGTGAATGTTGTGCATCAGTCTTTGAAATATTCTGACACCAATAAAATAAATAAATGTGATACTGTCCTAGAAAGTTATTAAACTTTGTAAACTAAAACTTATTGTTTTATTGGCAAGTTTAGAGAGGCTTTAGGCCAACAAGCCAAATCACTAAACTACATACATTACTATAATTATTTATAATATAAATGAACTCTTTTCAGTTGTAATTGATTTAGTGTACACAGCATTGTATGTTTTGTAAGAAAAAAAAGGTTCTAAGGACTACATTACTTCTCTGTGGGTTTTGTTTTTCAATTTTATTTTATTTTTGCTACTAATGCATTAACAGGTTTCTTAGAAGTCTAGTATTAACTATTTTGTCATCTTGCATGACTTGCTATTTTAGGGATGCTAGTCAAGGGCCCTGCAGAGCACAATATTATAGTGGTGTCTGTGGTGTCACTGATTCAGTAAGTACATGAATATTAGTAAAATGGAGAATCTAGCACCTGCAACTTTGTCAACTGCTCTCTGTGTAAGAAAGACCTAGGATGCCCCAGCCACATTCTGTGCACTCAACATTTTGCCTCTTCTGCTATAGGTGTCTTCTCCAGGTCACCCGATTTAGTTCACTACTGGTTTAATTCCCTGGTGTTTAGGGTGCTTTTACTGTTGCCACTTTCCCCACCCTACCTCATTTGGCAGTATTAGTTTAATGTTCTATATTCTATTAGGCTGAGTTATTTTTTTATCGAATATCTTTTTATTGAGTATTTTTCTTATATAGAATGCAAAATAGAAAGAGTAACAGGTCATAAAACATATGAAACAGTTGATGTTACACAGTGCTTAACATTTAGTAAGTTAGTTAACTAGGTATTACACATTTCAACAACAGAAATACAAACAAGCTAAGATTACACTTTGGATTACTATGAAGCTGTGCTATGTTATGTCACAGTCAGAACATTGTTATATTATAACAGTTCACGTGTATGTTCTGGTTACAAATGAGAGTATAACTGGAGGCACAACAACCTACCGAATGTTAACAGTCTACTCTACTATACTCTATATACATATGTACAGGAATGTTACCTTAGTGGTGTTAGTACTCTCAACTCAGAGTTGTATTTACTATCTATGTGTAATTAACATTGTTTGCCATTTATGATAAAATATCAATTAATGCTTTGCAGTAGTTCTGATAATATGTTTGGTTCTTTTGGCTTTTTGTATAAAGCTTCTTAGCCAAAATATGTTTTTTGGCCATGTTCTTGTATTCTGACCAGGATAGTTTGGATCTGTCCAACCAGTTTTTTGCTATATAACATTTTAATAAAGTACATAGTTTATTGTTATGTGCTTGGAGAAACTATCATTCTTACTTTTGAATATATGCAGTATTGTTGCCTCCAAGGACAAAGTGAATTTTAAATAACCTGATTTCTCTAAGAGAAGTTTTAGCGAGCACCATAGTTTATAAACTGGTTTGCAGCTCCAGAAAATGTGGAGGATGTCAGCCTCTTTATTAGGGCAAAAAGGACAACAGGGTGACTTAGATGGATTGAATTTGTTAAGGTGCACAGGTGTATGATAAGGGTGACTTAGATGGATTGAATTTGTTACGGTCTACAGGTGTATGATGAGGGTGACTTAGATGGTTTGAATTTGTTAAGGTGTACAGGTATATGATATGCATTATTGAAGATCATGATCTGGGTGTAAATTAATTTTTTATACGGCATCAGTTTCATAGTATTTCTAATAGCTAATTCCTTCTGATTGTCTGATATGATACTACATTTTCCTTCCCAGAACTTTGAAAACAGTATTGTATTTTGATATTTAATTTTTACTATTAATTTATATGTATTTGAGATCACTTTCTTTTTGTATAAACGCATTTTTTGGATTTGTTGTGCTAGTTTGATATCTTGCTCATTTACAATGATATATTTGGTATATTCCTAAGTATAAGATTTGTTTAATTATCCCCTTATAATAATTGCTTGCTCTAATCAGGTTCTTGATGTTTTCCAATGAGAGGTTTTGTACTTGGTAAAAATGCCATACTGTATATATGTTTTTTATTAATGGGTATTTATCCAAGTTTACCATAGAGTTTGCTAGTTTTATATCAGGGTTGTTATGAATTGGTTGTAGAAGAATAATTGTGTCTTTTAGATTTATTGATATCAGTAATTTCTTGAAAATTTTAGATTTATTAATTAAAATTGGATGAATATTTGAAGTCTTAAGAGTTTCTTGATTAATGAAGGAAATCGTTTTTGGGTTAATTTTAGATGTCATGATGTTTTGGTGGAATAATTTAATCCATATTGGGCACCATCCATTACCTATTGGGCCATAGTTAACTATTTGCATGATGTGACTAGCATTAATAATTCCGTAGAACAGTTGAAAATCAGGACGGCTTAGATCTCCTTTTTCTTTTGGGGGTATTAATTTATTGTAGCTAATTCTTGTACTTTTTGGGTGCCATATAAATTTTGCTAGTCAACCTTTTATCTTGTTGAAGAAGGTAACTGGAATTTTCATGAAAGTGGCATTCAGATGGTATAGGAGCTTAGGCCATATGTTCATTTTGACAACTGAGACTTTTGATAAGGTAAAGAGTTTAAGCTTTTCCCATTTGTTAGTGTTACCTACTATACTTGTCCAAGTTTTAGCTATGTTAGTATTGAACATATCTGATTGTGTATGGCTGAAAATTATACCTAAATATCTCAGAGTATATTGCACTTTAATATATTAGGCTATGTTATTGACAGACACTCTTTACTTGTGTGCATTCTGCATCAGTGGGATAGTTGGAGGAGATAGTGAGTTTCTCTGACTGTTTTTGGAAGCCAGTAATTACATGGGTAAACCACACTCTGCATATCCTTGTTATTGTCATTGGTGTTACACTCCCCTACCCTCCATCCAGTTCCAATTATTCCACATCATTTTATATATGGTTACTAATCTCCACCCTTTTTACCTCTTTTCCCTTAGCAGCTTCTCTCTAGCTATAATCACTCCTTTTCCATCTCATCTTAAACCACTCACCTACTTTTATTTTATTTTTTACCTATCACATTTCCTCCCCCAGTCTAGCTCTTCTCTTAAGTCCTCCCCCCATTTCTCCACCCACTTCAGCCTGTCTCATTTGCTACAGTCCACAATTTTAATTCCTTCTCTCTTACTAATCTTCTCATTGCAATCATTCCATCTCTAAAATCACCTCAGTCTATCTAATCTCCCTTGCAGTAGCTCCATAAGTTACTATACCAGTCACACTCACATTAATTTTGATCGTATCTCCAATATATTATCTCTTCAACTTATTATCCTACTTAAAAACAATAATCAGTAATGTCAGCCATTTGGGTTCTCATTTTACTAAGTTCTGTTGCTTTGGGCTACCTTAGAAATATCCATCTTTTACCTTTCTTTCACACTAGGTTCATAGGTTCATAGGTAGGTACTGGGCTATCGACCCTAGGGCCTATACAAGCCCAGCCAAAAAGGTACCCTGGCTTTTGCCACCCAAGAAAATTACTTTCCTGTGCCACTGTCGTGCAGAGCCACAGAAGTGATCCCCAGGTGAATTTCCTATTTTCCATCCAATCATCAAGATTTTTCTTGAAGAGTGCTAATGAGGAGCTTTGTTTAATATAGATAGGTAGTTTATTTCAGAGTATGGGAAGTCTCTGGGGCAGGAATCTATCCCTCCGGCATGCTCTGTTTATTGTGGTGACAAGGTTTAGGTCCCTAGAGTCTGTAGCTTGGAGGGATTGGGGTTTCTTTAAGTGGAGCATGTCCAGTAGCTCTGGGTTTGACATAGCTTTGTATGTTAGGCAGAGATCACCTCTGAGTAGACGATATGCGACAGAGTAAAGCTGGAGTTTTTTGAGACAGTTTGCGTAGGGCATTGTTTGAGGCTGGTAATCCTCTCTGTGAGGTATTTCTGTGGCCTTTCCAGTTGTTGTAGATGTCTTGTGAGGGACATACCAAAAGGGTCATTGTACTCTATAATGGGTTTAATGAGTGATGAGTAGAGGGGAACAATGACCTCTTTTTTTCTGGATGAGTAACCTTTTGTGATGAGGTGTGCCACATAGAAGGATTTCCTGACTACTGTGGCAATGTGATTATCAAAGGAGAGACTATTGTCCACCTGTGTCCCAAGGTCTCTTATCACACTTTCGGTGTTAGGTGTACTACCGCTTATGTTGTAGTTCATGGGTACAGTGTTTTTACCAAAGGGGATGACAATGCACTTTTTGGCATTGAGCTGGAGGCCATGGCCTTGACACCAGGCATCTGTCTCAGTGAGGCCCTTTTGTAGGATTTTGTAGGAATACTAACTGCACAGAACAGCTAACTGTTTTGAGGTTCTTTGTTACACTCCTCACTTGGTGGCCAAAGCATTCCTTAGCTACTGTCTCTGTGACACACCTTTTTACTAAACATTAAAGGTCCTATGACTATGTCTAAAAGCTACAAAATGTCTTATAGCACTTATTTCAATATTTAGCCTTCAAGATGGTTATGTAGAGCTTAACGCATGCCCCCTGTTCCCTACCAATCACCACTATCTGCCTTCTTCCTAACTCAGTAAAATTATTGTAATATTCTACCAAAATACCCACAGCTTGAACAATATTTTTTTTTTCAGTTTAAATTCTGCAATACATGTAACCAACCCAGAATTATCACCATTGTTGAAAGTTAGTTCAAGATGACTCTATAACCCCCAACTACATTCAGCAAAAATGTTCTCCTGGCTGATAACAAGCCTTTAAACATCAAACAGGGGGAGGAATAACTATCTTTACTGATAATTCTTCTCATCTTCTTCCGAACCTCATAACTAATGCTGATGCACCTCTGTTAAAGACCTAAATTGTATTTAGTGCAGGTTTACTTGGGCAATAGGCAATGTACGGACTTGACAGTAAACACAAATGTATTACCATCAGTCAAACCAATACAAATTAAGCTGGACCTCAAAGAAATACCCTTAACAGGTTAGCTGTTTTCTACCACCCTACTCAGATAGTAACAAAACGAAGGTCACAATATTTTACCTAATCATAAAACATTTTAAAATACTCAATAGCATCCACACCAGCAAGTCTGATAAAGCCAAGTTACTGCTTGTGCTTCCTCACATGTTTAGTGGTCACCACCCATTTATTGCTTACTGCTTCCTAAAAGACAGCTAAGTACCTTTGGAAGCAATTGTCTCTAAAAATATCAAAGATAAATCACAACATATGCTTGCAACCAAAGTGGAGCTCATCAACTAAATTCCATTATACAGTTATACAGATTTCACCTTAGATATATTAACATTCTACAATTTGTTAATCACCTTCCAGGAGAGGCTAAATCCCCCCTCACAAAAGTTAGGGCAAGTTAGTTTCTAATGAGCTTAATGAGAAAATCAAACTAACAGATAAAGCCAGGAGATTATGGAAATTTGATTCATGCAATAATGCGCATTATAAAAGTACAAGAGTATAAGAAATGGTGCTTCTTATCAACACCCCTTAGACAACTTACACTAGACTGTTACAACACACCCACATTGGCCAATCAAAGCATTTCTGACAAACAGTGAAAAGCATTTCTGTGAACAAGTTATCTCCAAAATTTCCAAAGGCAAACTTCATAATAAAGACATGGTAAACAACATTCATAACCACACCTCTACAAGCAACTTATCTTTATTCTCCAATGACACAAAGGCAATACTCTTTGCCCCCTGCACAAAGCAATTTCCCTCTTTCTATTTCAAAAGTATTGCATACCTGAAGTACTAAAATGGCTAAATATGCTTGATTTCAATTTCAAATATAATTTCCATGCCGCACACCTAAGTTGGACATATTAAGTGTAAAACTCTTGCCTTTGACTTCCAAGATGGCTGTACACTGATCAACACCTCAACTTTAGATTTCTTATTATGAAAACAGAAAGTGAGAAACAAGTCACTGATATTCTCAGTTTGAGTAAAATTCCATTACTGGATAGTAAGTACACTCTCTGTATGCCAGCAAAGAAGAAATTAAAAGAGAGTCTGAAAGAAAATGAACTAGAAAAAGTGAAGAGAAAAAAGTGACTGTGAAAATCCTGCAGCTATTCAGCAAAAGACAGTTCAAGCTCCAGCCTTGGTGCAAGACATGGCTTTCAGTAATCTAGAGGAAAAAATAAGTCAATGTGCTCAGAGCTGATTAAAATAAATGAAACACTGAAGAAGTATATAAATTCAAATAACAAAAGGTTGGAAAAAATAGAAGAAGATTTAAGCAGATATTCAGATGACATGTTAAAACTGCAAAAATCAGAGATCAAAATAAAGAAAAGGCTGGCTGAGTATGAGACCGCTCAAGGGGAGATGTTTAAAAAAATTGTAGAATTAGTGGACAGAGCACGTTGGGAGAATCTGAGACTGTATGCTGTACTAGAGAAACTAGAAAGAACAGACTGTATTGATTTTATGAAAGCACAAATACGCAAATGGACTGGTATTCCACAGCAGGAACTGTTAATTGAAATGGCACACTATGTGTATGCTCCCAATCTGGCCATGAGAAAGCAGCCAAGACATTTATTATAAAGATGCAAACCAACCGGCAGAAAGAGTTAACCCTGACAAAACCTTGGCAAAAGCGCAATGTATTAAAAGTTAGGGACAGTAGAGTGTTTGTGGAAAATGATTATTCACTGTATACCAGACAAAAGAGAAACATTTTATTCCAGTAATGGGGGAATGTTGAGGCAGGTGTGAGATTCAAGCTGCTGTATCCAGCTGTCTTCAAAATTTTTTTACTGAAGGATCAAAGTAATTTTTTGATGCAGAACAGGCTAAAAAGGAAATGCAAAAGTGTGTCCAACAAAAAATTCATCCATAAAGCAGAAGGGGACTCCAATTCTCATTCTTCTGGTAAAGTACACAGAGAGACTTTGTCAATGAAACCTTTCCCCCCTGTTCCAAAGAGAAATGCATGAGAGACAGAGAAAATCAATGGAGCTGACCAGAATAGTTGGGAGTACCTTGGAACTGAATTGGAATCTGAAGTTAGGAGATGAAGATGAACAGGAAGAAAACCAGCAACATGGAAATTAGAAAAAAATCTGAGACTGCAAAGCCTTATGTGTATTTTTTGAAATATGGCTGCATAACAATAAGTGGAAAGAATGGACTTTTGCTGACTTTGATAAACTTGTGGTGAACTGAAAAGAATATGCCGTCTTCATGTCACTAATGTTTGGAAGGACCCTGAGGGAAATAGATGAATCAGGAAAAAAGTAATTGTAGTTAAAACAATGTCTGTTCTTAACAGTATTTCTATGAAACTTTTCACAATATGAATTGCATATTTTATAGTGAAATATTTTTATTTGTTCTTGTATGTGATAGAATTACCAATGTGAATAGATGCATTGTTTCTTTTTTCTCTTCTCTTTCTTCTTTTTGGTATTAAGAAATGTAGGCATTACAGTGCAAAAAGAGAAGAAAAGCTCGACAAAACATGTTTAAGTTAGTGGACTGTAATCTTGAAGGTGGGGAATGGGGTGTTAAAGTACACCAATCATAATACATGCAGTGCTGATATGTTTTATCTTACTTTAACATAGATGAACATCTTAATTAAGAACCTTGGCTTATTCTAATAGCAAATTCTAAGTGGAAACAAATAAATATGAGAACACCAAATATAATGAAACATTTTCCTTTAGCAATAAATGTTTCAGCTTGTCTTTCAGGCTGTAGTAGAAGACTATTTCTTTTTTCTCTTATGTTTCCATAAACACAAACTGTTAACAGGTTAGTAAAAGACAGAGCACTAGTTTCTTCAATAATTTCTGAAACCAAGCATGTTGTTTTCACATCTGGAGTAGGAAAATAAAAAAAGCAGATACCAAGTAATGTAAGCAGGAGTACAAACAATGACATGTATCTTAGCAGGGATAGCCTCAATTTCAGATTAATTACAGCCTATGTTATTAGCTGTCTATTTGGCACACATGTTCCTAGTAGGATGGTTAAACGTCATTATTTGAAGATATACATAGTACTGTCTGTTGTATTAAGTTAACAGGTTATGGGGGAATTCTGGGTTGTGTGTGTGTGTGTGTGTGTGTGTGTGTGTGTGTGTGTGTGTGTGTGTGTGTGTGTGTGTGTGTTGCTGTTTTTTGTTAAAACAAAACATCTTGTAAATTGTGACATAGGTTCCAATGCTTGTAAGAAAAAAACTGTGTAAAGGGTTAACCTGCCAAATGTTAATGGGTGCATGTACCACAATGGCTGGAAATAGACATTTAAAAAGCTGCCATATATAAAATGTGGGAATGATGACTTCTTACCATGATGGCAACACTTTCCATATTATCTTGGAATGTGAATAGTCTCACAAGTATAGACAAAAGGGAAATAATACTTTATACATGCGGAGTGCAGATAGATGTAAGAGACACATTCGGAAAGAACTGAGCTTGTAAATTTGATAAAGAAAGGATTTCAGTATGGATATTCTCTAGAATATCAGGGACAAAGGAAAGGAGGTGCACTTATATTAACTGCTAGAGGAGCTCCAGTAGTGATGAATGAGGAAAAAGATAATAATGGTAGATCTGTAGTAGTAAGAGGCTACTGGTAAGGGGTGAGGATTAAGCTGGCATATTTCTGTATTCCACCTAAAACTGCTATTATAAAGTTTAAAATATAGGATAAATAATCAGCTTTCAGCAGGGAATATTACTTATAGGTGTGAAAGTCATAAATAAACAACATTAAGAATTTGCCTTATATGCCTTTAGTCAGGAACAACACTTCAGGATGTGCAAACAGAAATTTTATTCTTACAGCGCTGGGAGTTAGTCTTCATAATTCTTGATGAAGCATTCTCACTTTACATACAAAAACTGTAATTTTATACATTTTCTTATCAAACTGCTCATGCAGTTTCATGATGTTATAATGACTGTGTCTTATAGAACACTTTGCAAATGTTCTCATCCCTCGTGATTTTTGCTTTAGACTTCATGTGAACACCTTCCTATACATGATTCACCTGCTTCCAAAAGGTCTTGTTTCTGACCTTGGATGTTTCAAACCTGCTGTAGCAGCAATGCATTCTTAGCCTGGAGGAGTCAGACTAACAAATTCCTTTTTGTATGATTACATGCCTCACTTCATGCAACACGCACTATTCTCTCTTATTACATACTAAAAGAATGCAGTTAAAAAAACAGCAATACTGTGGGCTTATGAAGCTGTATTTTTCCCAGCCCTGCATACAAATTATATTTGCTTTATAACAATCATATTATAGCATCATTAATCAACTGAAATTAATATACATTTTAATAATCTGGTCTTGTCCCATAACAGTTTTCTCGTTCTGACACTATCAGTGTCATACCATACATATAATTATATTTTTATTTTTCTTAACTTGATAAAATATGCCTCAGTGTCATAGTAGTCATCATAATTTTTTGTCAAAATAGAACTGTTATTGATTTGTGCATGCAGTGGCATTTCATGTGCAGGTGAGGTTAAACATCTTGTAATCACAGCCTTTAGAATAGAAAATGCTAAAATGATTACAAATATAATAAAAAGTACAATGACAATACCCTGGATTATGCTAGTTCCCAGGTTACCAAAAATACTGCCCAACCATCCAAAAAGAGTCCAACTTTTGGATGGGCTGTCCGACTCTTTGGCCCTTTATTCCATGAAGTTTGCCAGTTTTTCCTGTTCATCATGATAGTCACTAATATATGAACAGCATTGGCTCCCTATAAGGGCACATGACCCCCCTTTTGCAGCAAGCATTATATCAGGTGCCATTTGATTCTGTAACATCACAGCTCGCATTTCAGTCATTTCTCGATTTGCCATCCTGATGTGATGTGAAGTTTGGTTGGCCACCTCCTGTAGAATTTGGGCAAGTATGGTGATTTCAAGCATTGTCCTTTGCACTCCGTCCAGTGGATTGCTCACTTATTTTTAAGTCTACCTGCTGGTGGGTTTTCAAAATGTTGAATAGCAGGAGTAATATAGCCTACAAAGCAACATCAGACCAATCTGTAGGGAATCAGGGGTAGGCACGATTACCACAGATAAAGTAACGGTCGCTTATCATGCCCATGCCATGCCCCCAGTCATAGCTTTTTAAGTGCAAAGAGTCTAACAAACTTTCTTGCCTATTGTCATTACATTTGCTTTTCCGTACTGGTACAGTTCCATTTCTGGCATAACATGTGTCACCATGTTGTGTGGTTGCAAGTTGAAGCGACACAACCTTTGAAAAATCAGTTACATTATGCCAGGTTAAGCTGATGTCATTAAGGTCCTTTTCAATGACACCTGTGATGCAGGGATGGGAATCATGGGAATCCCTGCCTTGGAATGATGAGGTATATACAAACATATCCAGCAGTTTGCTTTGTTTAGATTTTTGACATATTCCCAAAGGACCAGCAAGAAACTGTTTTCTCTCGATCAGTTTATAGAAGGAAACAGCAGCAGAAACAAAGCAAAAGTACCTGTTGTCACTGGATTCATCATGGACTGCTACTGAAGCTGACCTTCCCACTGGGCAGATGATTTATCTGTCACACCTCGATCTCCCTCTGTTGGCTGCAATGATTCATCTGGGGTCCCTACATGCAGGTCTTCTTGCAATTAGACGAATGGATCCACGTTGGTAGTCCTGCACAACGAACAGCAGTCAGGGTCATCAGCAGGACCTGGAAAGGACCCTTCCACTTCGGGCTGAGGCTGTTCTTCCTCTGGAAAATTTTAATGTAAACCCAGTCACCTGGTTGTAGTTGGTGACAGGGTTGGTCAGGAGGCTTTGGTAATGCTGCTCTTACTGTTCGATGATATTGCTGCAAAATTTTGAGGAGTCTCCTACAATAAGAAATCATAGGATCATCTGACAAAGTTAAATCGGCATTTCCCACTGGAGGGGTAGCTGGAAGGGCCATGGGTCTCTCCATTAATATCTCATATGGACTCAATTTCCTGGTGCCATTCAGTGAGGCCCTCATACTCATCAATGCTAAGGGAAGGGCTTAGGGCCACTTTAAGTGGGTTTCAGCACAAATCTTCGAAATTTTATTTTTAAGGGTCCTGTTTACCTTTTCCACTAATCCAGATGACTGGGGATGGTTGGGACAGTGAAGACTCAACTTAGTATTAAAAGCTTTATATAACTCTTTAAACAGATTATTATTAAAATGAGTTCCCTGGTCACTGCTAACAATGCTGGGTATACCGAATCTCGGTATATAATCAGATAACAATTTTTTAATAACTGTGACTGCATCAGCTTTGCGACATGGGTAAGCTTCCACCCATGCTGAGAACATACACACTACCACCAAAATAAATTTTAAATTATTAGTCTTAGGCATCTGGATGAAATCCAGCTGTATATTAACAAAAGGTCCCCAGGGTGGAGGTAAACATGCAGCTTTGCTGTTGGCATGTTTGCTTATGTTTTATATTCCAAACAAATACTACAATTTTGTACATAGTAAAGTATCAAACAGGAGACATGAGGGGCATACCAAATTTGGGTAATTTGATTAAATAAAGTTGTCTTACCTGTATGGGCCAGTAGATGATATGCCCTTACTAGGTAAGGTAGCAAAGAGGCAGGCGCCACCAGTCGGACGTCCGGATGTCGCCATATGCCATAAGAGGATTTTCTACGTCCATCCTTGAGCCACCTCAGAACTTCTCCCTGTGATGCTTCAGCTTGAAAGGCTGACAATTTTGCAAAATCAAACACATTATTACTGTTGTAGTTTGTTGTTGTCAACATACAAAGATGTTTACAACAATTTACTACTGCTTGTTTAGCAGCTTGGTCTGCCACATTGTTACCTTTTGTAACAATGTTACTGCTTGTTTAGCAGCTTGGTCTGCTAAGTTGTTACCTTTTGTAACAACATTTATCACTTTTTGATGTGCACAACATTTGATTACAGACAGCTTTTTAGGTAACAAAAGTGCATCTGACTGATTTTATGTACCCTGAATTTTTAATTTGATTTTTTGTTAAAAACCACCTCTCTCTCCAAAGTTGCCCAAAGTCATGTACCACCCCAAAAGCATAACGGCTGTCTGTAAAAATATTGGCCACCTTGTCTTTGGCTAACTCACAGGCTTTTTGCAAAGCCACTAGCTCAGCTGTTTGAGCAGAGTGAGCACCCTCTAATCTTTGTTGCAACAATATTGTTTCCTCGATGCAGACTGCAATTCCCAAGATCAACTTTCCTGTTTGATCTCTTCCACAGGAACCATCCACAAACAGATGCATGTTAGCATTGGGTATAGGAGTGTCCTTTAAGTCCTACCTAGAAGAAATCAAATAGATAGTTACACACACACAATCATGCTCTTCACCAGCATCAGCAGTAGGCAACAGAGATGCAAGATTTAGTACAGGACAGCTGATCAGAGATATAGATGGATCAGAAAGAAGTGTAAGTTCATATCTAGTTAGACGTGCAATCGAGAGTGGTTGAGTTTTCATTTTAAGCAAAAGAGATGATACAGAATGAGGGTCAGCTACTGTGAGATCATTCCCAAGCACCAACGATTGTGCCAGATTAACTATAATGGCAGCAGTGGCAACTGCACTTAAACAAGGTGGAACACCTTTTGCAACAGACTCAAGTGCTGTGCTGTAACAAGCCAATGGGTGATAGTTGTCCCCATGTTTTTGGGCAAGTACTCCTTGTGTGAATCCATTTTTTTATGACAAAATAAAATGAGGGTCTTATCATAGTCTGGTAACCCTAAAGCTGGGGCAGTAGCTAAAGATTGCTTCAAGTTCTGAAATGAATTTTCCTATTCACTATTCCAAAGGAGAGGCTCTGGTGTGTCCTGCTTTAAAAGATTTGTCAAAGGTTTGGCATTTTCTGCATAGTTAGGGATCCACTGTCTACAGTATCCTGTCATACCTAGGAAAGAACTAAGCTGTCTCTGAGTAGTTGGATGTGGAGCCTTAGATATTGCATCAGTACGAGATGGTAACACTTGCCTGCTACCCTGGGATATTAAATGACCAAGATACCATACCTGAGATGACCACAATTGTAGTTTTTCTCTAGACACTTTGTGTCCCTTTTCTGCAAGGATAGTCAGAAGATGCAAGGTATCCTGCTGACATTGCTGAAAGGAGTCTGATGCTATTAGTAAATCATCTACATATTGTACTAACACAGACCCACCCGGAAATGACAAATTCTCCAAATCTTTTTTTAGAATTTGAGAAAATAATGAAAGAGATTCAGTATACCCTTGTGGCAACCACATCCATGTATATTGCTGTCCCTGATAAGTGAAAGCAAACAGAAACTGACTCAAAGGGTAAATAGGTATAGAAAATAAAGCTAAACATAAATCGATCACAGAAACGTAACTAGCTGTAGGTGGTATGCAACTCAGTATTGTTGCTGTATTTGAAACAACAGGAAAAGTAGGTAGCACTGCATTATTTACAGCCCTTAAGTCTTGGACAAATCTATAAGTAGCCTTTCCTGGCTTTTTCACTGGAAAAATAGGAGTATTACAAGGGCTTTTAACTAGTATTATTATTCCTTACTATATTAGAGACTGAATTACAGGTTTGATTCCCTGCTCTGCCTCTGGCTTTAGTGGATATTGTGGACCTCTGGGGAGAGGTTTTGATGGATTTAATTTTATTTTTACTGGTTCTGCTGATTTCAGTATACCTACTTCATTTGCATGCTTAGCCCACAAGTTGGCAGGTACCTGCTGTAGTAACTCTCCATCTGTCTGTATGCTTCCAGCAGGCTGTTCCTCAGCTTTTGCTAAAACTGCCAATACTTCCCCCTCCGATTCTCTTGGAACATTTAAATACACCCCTTCTGGGGTACAATAAACAGTACAACCCAGCTTACATAACAAATATCTTCCTAGTAAGTTTGCTGGTGCAGTAGTACTCAGAAGAAAAGAATGCTTTTCTTCAATCGGACCTAAAGAAATGGGGATGAGTTCTGAAACAAGATACGTAACTATAGTATTTGTTACTCCAACTGCCTTTACTTTCTTTTCTGAGACTGGTATTTGACTGAAGTAATTTTAGCACTGACCTAGTAGCTCCAGTGTCCACCAGAAATGGGGTTTTCTTTGAATTTATTTTCATCTTAACGTAGGGCCCATTTTCATCTATTGGCAGTAGAGGGTTAAGATTCACTTCTGTATTATTTTTTTGATCTAGTCAGTATGGAGCTTCTTAACTCCTTCCAGTCTGAGGAGGTGGTGGAGGAAAAACTGCATTATTATAATTTGGTTGCCACTCAGTCCAAGTATCTTGGGCTGTCTGCATTTGCCTGTGTGGGCACTCCCCTCTCCAATGCCCTGCTTCTCCACAGTTAAAGCAAGATGTATTAGATGAAGCTGGAGGGGCACTGACAGCTCATTGTTGCCAACCAGCTGCACCTTGTTCCCCTCAACCAGCACTTTTGCTAAATCCTCTAGCAATTCCTCTACCCCTTCCCCTGCTTCTACCTCGACCCCTTGGGTTTTCCAGGCACCTGATTTGTAAAGTTAGCAGCTTATCTTCAGTATCCTTCCTTCATTTTTCCTGATACTCTGTACAGTGATTTGCAGCACTTAATAAAGACTCTAAGTCCTTCCCTTGCCAGTCTATGAACACCTGCTTTATTTGATTTTGTACAGGGGCTTGCAGACCCTGCACAAAGGCTGCTGCAATAGCTGGCTTAGCTTGCTCTTCTGGGTCTGGTATTCCTGAATGTCTAGAAAATACTGTTTTAAAGCAACTCAAATAGTCTGCAGGGGCTTCCCCTTTATTTTGTTTACATGCCTGTATTTTAGACCAGTCAGTCCAGTCCTAACTTGACACACATCTGTAATCTTGTTTAACAATGCTGTTCATTTATTTATTAATGCATTTCCAATGAGAGTGAAATCCGTTATTTCAGCCTTTTCCAGTAACTGCTTTCTTATTTCATCTGAAGTAAATACCCTCAGCAGTTGATTTAAATCTGTCAAAGTAGGACTGTAACATTCTAGTATAGTTTTTAATTCTTTCTTTGAATTTTATTGGATCTTCTCTAATATTTGGAAAATCTTTAGACATAGTATGCAAATCAGCAGGGGTCCAAGGACGATGAACAAGTTCCCTATTTTTAGCCCCCAAAATTTCACTGAGAGGTGCCAATAGATCCCCTCCAGAGGTTGTAATCTCTTGTTGCACCCTGTCATGTGAGCATGTATGGTGAGATACAGGAGTGTCAAATACTAATGCCCCTGTTGGGGAAGTAGAAGTTATCTGAGAAGGATAGGAAGACGAACCCCCCCCCCTTGACTGCAAATGCCTGTTTAAAAGATGAAGATTGAACAGGGGAACCAGTCTGAGATGTACCAGTATCACGTGAACTGGTTGTCCAATGGACAGTAGACCGAAAGGTAGGAATTTGAGAAACAACGGAGTCTTGTACAGGAGGTACCCATTCTGGTGCATATGGGGGTGGTGGTGCAGTAGCTATTGGAGGATTATCATCCTCTTCAGAAGTTTCTGCTTTTTGGCCATCCTCAGTTTGTTCCAAACCTGCTAAGACAGGATAAAGGGATCCCTTTTTACTGGTCTGTACTGACTTTTTAACCTCTTTTACTTGTTGCAACAATTTCTTATTAACATCCTGCAACCCTCTTAATGCTGAGTACTTTTCCCTTTTAAGTGCTTCACTGTACCAAGAATAAAATGCTGTCATATGTTCCCCACTTACTTTGCTTTTCCTTTCTTCCAAAATACCTTTCAATGTCAGTAATTTAGTCTTATCATAAGTTCCATTTAATGGAAATACCCCACCAGCACAATTCTTAGTAAGTTGAAACCGGTCATGCAAATATTTACAACTTTCCTTCCCATAGTTAAAATACATAAAATATGCAGGTGTTCCCTTTTAAGGTATTTATTTTGCTTGCTTATCTTTGCTCCCATTCTTCTTATTTTATAAATCAGCAATAAAAATGTTAGGCTTACCTTACAACTCCTGGATCCTGGCAATTCCGAAGACAGAAAATAACTGTAGTATTCCACACACCATACAGGGAGGGAAAAGTAGGAACTCTGTTGGTGTGCAGCAACAGAGGAGAGGTTTTGATCAGCCTTTTCCCACAGCACCCCCTTGCTTTCATTCCTCATGAGCTCAAACGTTACAGCTTCAGCACTGCAGTCAGGATAACGGGGCAGATAGGTACCGTGTCCAGAAGTGACCACTCTTTCGGACCCTCTGAGGGTACTTTCAAACAATCACAATAAGTCCCAATGTGCTTTTGGGCTCATGAATTTATTTTAACAACACATGTCTCTACATCCTATTATGCGGTAGGCTCATGAATTTGTTTTAACAGTATATCATCTACATACCTGCGGTGGTGGTGCTGCGGTAGTGTTGTCGCCTCACAGTAAGACATTGTCCTGTTCGATTCTCAGTTAAAGTGTCTTCTGTGTGGAGACATGCATGAATGGACGTACCTTCGTTGAAGGTTGTGCATCAGGGCTGGCAACTCGGCACGTAAAAGTCTACTGCCAATCATTAGCAGACCAGAGTTCTGCTGTGGCGACCCCTAACCGGGAAAAGCCGAAAGACACAACAAGTATATAGTCTCATCCCAATCATGCTATGGGCTCATGAACTTGTTGTATAGTCTATGTGACAATCATGCAGTGGGCTCATGAATTTGTTTTAACTTTACAGTCTACATCCCAATCATGCGGTGGGCTCAAGAACTTGTTTTAACTTTACAGTCTATGTTCCAATCATGCGGTGGGCTCAAGAACTTGTTTTAACTTTATTTTTAGCTTTTAACTTTTTCTTTTCTTTCTCTCATACATTCATACATTAACATAATAAAAATGTCTCTCATACTTCTTATCTTTCAATCCTGAGAGTACCGCCCTCGACACAAGGCACCTCCTTGTGTTAATTTGTCCTTTACTGTATGTGCACATACATTTACTATACTCATTTACTGTGGGGTCCTCCCACTATTACTTGTATATCTTACAACCACTCAGTCAAACAAAAAACACAGTCATGCACTTATACTACAAACACAGTTATGTACGTATTCTAAATATACAGTCATGCACTTATTCTACATTTTGCTAAAGTTGTGTAAAAGAGAGAAAGGAAAAAAAAAACACAAACCAACCCTTTTCTCTTACAAAACAATGTCCCTGCCAAGGCGTATGTTTGCACACCCTGAATAGCTGCACATCTGAGTCTCTGACTATTCCATGCAAAGCAGTGTGGAATTCACAGAAAATCTGTGATGGACCCTAATCTAGAACTGCCCTGCAGCAATACCAGAATTCAGATCCAAGTCAGAATTTACCTTATATGCCTTTAGTCAGGAACAACACTTCAAGATGTACAAACAGAAATTTTATTCTTACAGCATTGGGAGTTAGTCTTCATAATTCTTGATGAAGCATTCTCACTTTACATACAAAAACTGTAATTTTATATATTTTCTTATCAAACTGCTCATGCAGTTTCATGACATTATAATGACTGTGTCCTATAGAAAACTTTGCAAATGTTCTCATCCCTCGTGATTTTCGCTTTAGACTTCACGTGAGCACATTCCTATGCATGATTCACCTGCTTCCAAAGGGTCTTGTTTCTGACCTTGGATGTTTCAAACCTGCTGTAACAACAATGCCCTCTTAGCCTGGAGGAGTCAGACTAACAAATTCCTTTTTGTATGACTACATGCCTCACTTCACGCAACACATACTATTCTCTTTTATTACATACTAAAAGAATGCAGTTAAAAAAAAACAGCAATACTGTGGGCTTATGAAGCTGTATTTTTCCCAGCCCTGCATACAAATTATATTTGCTTTTTAACAATCATATTATAGCATCATTAATAAACTATAATTAATATGCATTTTAATAAGCTGGTCTTGTCCCATAACATAGGTGGGGACTGGAATTTGATTTTCAACCATGACAATGTATGTGACAGGTCTAGAAGGGAAAATATAACAAGAGGGTAGAATTCTGAAAAATTTATGAAAATATTTGGTATGAAAGACACAAATTCAGTTGTATGAATGCATAAATAATTTACTTATTACTTGCCAAGGTACAATAATTGGGCTAGACTAGACAAATTATATTTCACAGGAATATGTGCATTTTATTAAGAACTCTGACATATATCCAGTGACTATTTCAGATAATATGCCAATAATTACTAAGATACAAATGCAGAGTAATGACATAAAGAAGAGACACTGATGTTTACCCATATACCTGTTAAAAAGAGAGGAATTTAAGGAATGGGTAGTGGAAATTATCCAGGAGTTACTAATGAAGACAGAAAGTACTCCTGAAATTATAGCTAGTGAATGGGATAAAAATGAAGTTTAAAAACAGGGTAGAAACAAAAGAAAAAGAGATCTGATTAAGAAGAAATAAGAATCACTTAGAGGGCTGACAAAGATTAACGTTATTGCAAAATATGGGGAATCTCACAGAACAAGAAGAGGTGCAATTACAGAGTAAAACCACAAGCGATGCAAAAAAACGTAGGCAACAGAAAGTAGAAAGGGTGTTGCTAAATGTAGGGAGGCTGTAAGAAGAAAATTAACCAGAGATCCTGTAGAGGTATTAGAGACATTTATGAAAATTTATATAAAGCAGAGACATGTTGAAATCAAGAAAATGCACAAATGGAAACATTTATTTAAGACTTAAATATACCAATGTTAGAGATAGATGAGGCTCACCAATTAACAGTTAAGATTGCAGGAGATGATATAAAATTGGGAATGTATAAAAAATCTGCAGGAAAGCATCCAAGAATAGATGATATTCCAGTGGAGGTTTGGAAGCTAGGAGGGAAGAAAGTGATAAAGATCTGGAAGGTTTTGTTTAATAGCATTTTTAAAGGAGGGTAGGCAACAACATCCTAAAAAAAAACTGTGGTAGCTATCATACCTAAGGACAGTAAGACCCATCTGATCCGGCTTCATAAAGGCCCATTTCAATTTTAAACCATGATTATAAAATCTTTGTCTATTATGGCTAAATGAATGGCAAAGGGGATGCCAAAATTTATAGATATGGACCAATGTAGTTTTGTGAAGGGGAGGCAAACATTTGACAACATCATTAGAACAATAATGATGCAGAGGGAAGCTAAATATAAGAAAGAAAATGCTGTTATTGGTGGGTCTCAATGCAGAGAATGCATTTGACAGAGGAAGCTGGGATTTTATGAGTACGGCAATAGAAGTATTTGCTAATTCAATAATAATGTTAATCAGAAGGATTGAAGGCAAAAAGGAAAGTTGGAGGGTTCCTGTCTGATCAAAGGACCAGGAAGGGATGTCCTGTTTCCTCTTTGTTATTCATATTATATTTAGAACCACTAGAAAAGAAAGTAAGTGTGACAAAAATTCAAGAATTTAATTGGTATAGTGTTCAAGAAAAGTTGGCTTTATTTGTAGATATTATTTTGTACCTGATGGAACCAGAAAATGACATCTCACTGTTGTGGAACATTCTGAGACAATTCCAGGTTTTCTCGAGATATAAAGTAAATAAAAATAAAACAAAAGGTATAGCTGTAAACTATATACCCACACATGAATTGATCTAGCAATACCCATATTTAAGGGAACATGCTAAAATGAAGTATTTAGGAGTATGGATTAAAAAGGATTCTGTTATAGCAACTAAAGGTATGTGGAAAGAGACTAAACAAAAGATAATACAAAAACCTGAGGAACGGGTAGTTCTTGCCTATGAATGTGGACATAGCAAGGTACAAGCAGTAAAATATTTTAGTCCCTTTATTTTATACAAGATCTGGCATATTTTTATCAACCAGAGGAGACATAGTGGATAGTAATTAATAAAGAGTTGAAGGAATTTATCTGGGAAGGGAAGAGTCAAGTGAGATAAGCTGATCCTCCCAACAGAGCAAAGAGTTTTAGGATTACCTGATTTTAATGGATATTTTAGAGCTACACAGTTAAGGCTCTTATACATAACACAAGCATAAAGCTACAATATAAAGTGGAAAGGGATGATGTTGAAGTGGGGTGGGAGTAATTCAATTAATAAGGAAAGAATGTGATTTTGGATGCAAATCCTTAAGAAGAAGAAGAAGAACAGTTATACAGAATATTATATTCATAAAATAAAAATAATACTAAGAATGAAGCAAACACAGGAATGAAGAAAGGAGATTCTATTGACAGTATGACTACAAAGAATAGGCAAGAGGGGACTGGAATTTACTGGTGGAAGCTGGCAAAGGAAACAAGGTACTGGGAACAAATAATTAGAGAAGGAAAGGTAATAGAATGGGAACAGGCCAAGAGGCTATTGGGACTGTAAGTAACTGCCTTCCCTATCAGGGACTGATATCAGAGAAAGGGATAGGGAAATGCTAAAAGAAAGACCTGCACTGGTTGAGTTTTTAATTGAACCTAGAATAGAAGCTGCTGTTAAAAAAGGGATAAATAATAGGGCATGTAAAATAGTGTCTATATTACATAATCAAACTTTTAAAAGTTCAAACGTCATATGGTCGACACCATATGAATGAACTTTTAAAAGTTTGAAAATGTAATAAAAAAATAAACCAAAGAAAAAACCTACATGAACAGTTTAAGCAGGGGCCAAGCCCCCCTGCACCCCCCACTCACCCCGCTCTTTAAATATACCAACCCTGAGATCGCATTACAGTGCAGAAAAGGGAAATCTTCCCATTCTGTACTGTACAGAGATCTCTGTTGAAATGTTCGAACTTTTAAAAGTTCGATCATATGGTGTCAATCATATAACGTTCGAACTTTTATGAGTTCGACAAAGTGATATAGACCCTATAAAATTTTGCACAATAACTATAGGAACCAGAAAAGGTAAAAAAAAGATTAGGAAGACAGATTAGCTATGCAGTTCACAAAGAAACAATAGGAGGACATAGGCATGGCTCTCAATTATGAAACAATGTCTAGAAGATTTAAGTTTTTTCCTGGAAGTATTTACACAGATACTTTTATACCCCATGCAAACAGACTCCAAAGAGTTTTTAATGATGTAGATGACAAATGTTGGCGGTGTAATGGAGAAGAAAGAGCTACCTGGGAACCTATGTACTTGGAGTATAATGAGTTGACTGGGAGACTTTAAAATTTCCCTGCAGAGTACTTTGTCAGGAAAATTGAGCAAGCAAATGAGTGAAATTATTTTTTTTCG
Source organism: Protopterus annectens (assembly GCF_019279795.1). Classification (NCBI taxonomy): domain Eukaryota; kingdom Metazoa; phylum Chordata; order Ceratodontiformes; family Protopteridae; genus Protopterus; species Protopterus annectens. The sequence continues at coordinate 488,541,666 of NC_056741.1, read as the reverse complement.
CTGAGATATCGGATCTGAATTGTCTAGACATAGTAAGGCCTTGTTAAGATTAATATGCTGGCTGCCAAAAACGCAATTACTAAAAAATGGAAATCAAAGTATAAACTGACTACACTTGAAGTAGTGGATATTGTAACAAGAGATAAAAGAACAGGAAGTGGGATTTTTAAAAAAGGGTAGGAGTAAATTACATAGTAAATAGTGGTAACAATACATGCAGAAAAATGTTTTAGAGAAGGAATGAGGTTTAAGAGAAGGCAGGAATTGAACAACTTTTGCAATGTTGACTTGATTATGTGATATATAAATATATATATATCATGTGTAACATTTGTAAATGTGAACTTGTTAATATAGTTTAATTACTTTTATATAATTTTTCTGCATTGTACTTCTTTCAGTGTACACTTACTAGAAAATGTAAACTGTCTTAAACTGTATGCACTGCTAGGCAAAAATAGTACATGTAGTCATGTCTATTCTACCTATTTGTAAATGTTAATCTAATAATATTTCAATCCTACAATGCCTGTGAACTATTGAGAACTTATTTTTGAATGTCTCTGCTGTCTTTTCATTTTGTGTATTTCTCATTGTTTTAACTACTTACCACATGTTAACTGTGGAGCTTTTCAACCCGGGCAGCCACTGAAAATGGACCTGATAAATAAATGTCACTGATATTTCCATAAAGATATTTAAAAAAACAACTCTTGCCTTTATACATAATCAGTCACTTACTACAGGCATCTTTCCACATAGTTTCAAGCATGCCCTGGTAATTCCTCTTCCCAAAGACTTTCAGCCAGTTTTCAACATTCCTCTGCAAGCAACATTTCTAAAAAAATATTTGTAATCAAATTTTGGTGAAATATTAATAAATACATTATTTTAGTTGACAAACGGGATTTGGGAGCTTAAGTGGATAGTGGCCTAGCTTTTGACCAACATATGTCCATTGTTGTAAGAAAGACTTTCCATATTGCACAGCTTATAAGCAAAGGGGTTGTGTCTAGACCTAGGGATGTCATTGCCCGCCTTTACTCAGCCCTCATTTGCCAATCATTGAATATAATGCCTCTTTTGGAATGCATCTGTCCAGACACATGCAAAAACTGGAACACTCACAGAGATACCTTACTAAAAGGATATAAGGTGTAAACTTGGCCTACATGGACTGAATCAAAGCCCTTTCACTATTCTCTGTATCCTACAGACTGCTAAGAGCTGACCTGTGCCTAGCATACAAGGCATCATCTGGCCCAATATAGATGGATTTACTGCATATCAGCAAGTCAAATGGCATCAGAAATACTCAGTCTAGGGAACTAAACCTCTTCAACAGCAACAGAAGAGATTGAAGGGACAGGTTTATCTTACAGAAGATACTGCTGCTCTGGAACAAACTCCTATTCCACATAAAACAAAGTTCATCCCTGTCCATATTCAAGTGCAACTTAGATCTTTATATGGGAAACAGAAAATTGATCCCATGACTACTGCCCTGTACTACTAATACACAGTGGCAGCTCCTAAATGCTTTATCCCATGCATGGCTCCCCTCAGCGTATCTATGGTCAGGAGCGGCCTTAGGTCAACTGGTGCCCTAGGCAAAAGGTCACCACGGCACCCCCCACCAAACCACCTGGTGCCCTCATCCTAGTTTACCTGCACCAAATAAATACTGGAAAAGCACCCCTACTAGAGCGGTGCCCTAGGCGGCTGCCTAGTTGGCCTATGCCTAAGGCCGGCTATGTCTATGGTATGATCCCACTTATTATCATTAGGGGTAATATATAATTATCTACTATGGAATGGGTAAGGCCTCTCTCTAACCAAATGGGATAGGTTAATTTGAGCACAAAAAGGGAAACTGGCTAAGCTTAAAATGGCCTGCAAGGAAACTAATTTAGTACCAATGAACAAAATGGCTTCTGCCCTTACTGTATCACTCTGACTGCATTATACTTTAATACAAATAAAATATGAAATATTTAATAATGGCCTACTCACAGTGCTGTTTTCCTAGACTTGAAATGGCCCATTTAGATTGCATTTAACTCTATCCTACTATAAAAAAATATAATTTTATGTGTTTTATATCTCATTTTTGGTTCTAAAATTACATTACAGGTAGAAACTTTAACATTAAAGGATTTACCTTGTACACTGAGACAAGAATGTAGTCCTCAGGTACATGGATCCAGACTTTAACATTAAAGGATTTACCTTGTACACTGAGACGAGAATGCAGTCCTCAGGTACATGGATCCAGACTTTAACATTAAAGGATTTACCTTGTACACTGAGACAAGAATGTAGTCCTCAGATACATGGATCCAGACTTTAATATTAAAGGGTTTACCTTGTACACTGAGACAAGAATGTAGTCCTCAGGTACATGGATCCAGACTTTAACATTAAAGGATTTACCTTGTACACTGAGACAAGAATGTAGTCCTCAGATACATGGATCCAGACTTTAACATTACAGGATTTACCTTGTACACTGAGACAAGAATGTAGTCCTCAGGTACATGGATCCAGACTTTAACATTAAAGGATTTACCTTGTACACTGAGACGAGAATGCAGTCCTCAGGTACATGGATGCAGACTTTAACATTAAAGGATTTACCTTGTACACTGAGACAAGAATGTAGTCCTCAGATACATGGATCCAGACTTTAATATTAAAGGGTTTACCTTGTACACTGAGACAAGAATGTAGTCCTCAGGTACATGGATCCAGACTTTAAAATTAAAGGATTTACCTTGTACACTGAGACGAGAATGCAGTCCTCAGGTACATGGATCCAGACTTTAACATTAAAGGATTTACCTTGTACACTGAGACGAGAATGCAGTCCTCAGGTACATGGATCCAGACTTTAACATTAAAGGATTTACCTTGTACACTGAGACAAGAATGTAGTCCTCAGATACATGGATCCAGACTTTAATATTAAAGGGTTTACCTTGTACACTGAGACAAGAATGTAGTCCTCAGGTACATGGATCCAGACTTTAACATTAAAGGATTTACCTTGTACACTGAGACAAGAATGTAGTCCTCAGATACATGGATCCAGACTTTAACATTAAAGGATTTACCTTGTACACTGAGACAAGAATGTAGTCCTCAGGTACATGGATCCAGACTTTAACATTAAAGGATTTACCTTGTACACTGCGACGAGAATGCAGTCCTCAGGTACATGGATCCAGACTTTAACATTAAAGGATTTACCTTGTACACTGAGACAAGAATGTAGTCCTCAGATAAATGGATCCAGACTTTAATATTAAAGGGTTTACCTTGTACACTGAGACAAGAATGCAGTCCTCAGGTACATGGATCCAGACTTTAACATTAAAGGATTTACCTTGTACACTGAGACAAGAATGTAGTCCTCAGATACATGGATCCAGACTTTAACATTAAAGGATTTACCTTGTACACTGAGACAAGAATGTAGTCCTCATGTACATGGATCCAGACTTTAACATTAAAGGATTTACCTTGTACACTGAGACAAGAATGCAATCTTCAGGTACATGGATCCAGACTTTAACATTAAAGGGTTTACCTTGTACACTGAGACAAGAATGTAATCCTCAGGTACATGGATCCAGACTTTAACATTAAAGGATTTACCTTGTACACTGAGACAAGAATGCAGTCCTCAGGTACATGGATCCAGACTTTAACATTAAAGGATTTACCTTGTACACTGAGACGAGAATGCAGTCCTCAGGTACATGGATCCAGACTTTAACATTAAAGGATTTACCTTGTACACTGAGACGAGAATGCAGTCCTCAGGTACATGGATCCAGACTTTAACATTAAAGGATTTACCTTGTACACTGAGACAAGAATGTAGTCCTCAGATACATGGATCCAGACTTTAATATTAAAGGGTTTACCTTGTACACTGAGACAAGAATGTAGTCCTCAGGTACATGGATCCAGACTTTAACATTAAAGGATTTACCTTGTACACTGAGACAAGAATGTAGTCCTCAGATACATGGATCCAGACTTTAACATTAAAGGATTTACCTTGTACACTGAGACAAGAATGTAGTCCTCAGGTACATGGATCCAGACTTTAACATTAAAGGATTTACCTTGTACACTGCGACGAGAATGCAGTCCTCAGGTACATGGATCCAGACTTTAACATTAAAGGATTTACCTTGTACACTGAGACAAGAATGTAGTCCTCAGATACATGGATCCAGACTTTAATATTAAAGGGTTTACCTTGTACACTGAGACAAGAATGCAGTCCTCAGGTACATGGATCCAGACTTTAACATTAAAGGATTTACCTTGTACACTGAGACAAGAATGTAGTCCTCAGATACATGGATCCAGACTTTAACATTAAAGGATTTACCTTGTACACTGAGACAAGAATGTAGTCCTCAGGTACATGGATCCAGACTTTAACATTAAAGGATTTACCTTGTACACTGAGACAAGAATGCAATCCTCAGGTACATGGATCCAGACTTTAACATTAAAGGGTTTACCTTGTACACTGAGACAAGAATGTAATCCTCAGGTACATGGATCCAGACTTTAACATTAAAGGATTTACCTTGTACACTGAGACAAGAATGCAGTCCTCAGGTACATGGATCCAGACTTTAACATTAAAGGATTTACCTTGTACACTGAGACGAGAATGCAGTCCTCAGGTACATGGATCCAGACTTTAACATTAAAGGATTTACCTTGTACACTGAGACGAGAATGCAGTCCTCAGGTACATGGATCCAGACTTTAACATTAAAGGATTTACCTTGTACACTGAGACGAGGATGTAGTCCTCAGGTACATGGATCCAGACTTTAACATTAAAGGGTTTACCTTGTACACTGAGACAAGAATGCAGTCCTCAGGTACATGGATCCATACTTTAACATTAAAGGGTTTACCTTGTACACTGAGACAAGAATGCAGTCCTCAGGTACATGGATCCAGACTTTAACATTAAAGGGTTTGCCTTGTACACTGAGACAAGAATGCAGTCCTCAGGTACATGGATCCAGACTTTAACATTAAAGGATTTACCTTGTACACTGAGACAAGAATGCAGTCCTCAGGTACATGGATCCAGACTTTAACATTAAAGGATTTACCTTGTACACTGAGACGAGAATGCAGTCCTCAGGTACATGGATCCAGACTTTAACATTAAAGGATTTACCTTGTACACTGAGACGAGAATGCAGTCCTCAGGTACATGGATCCAGACTTTAACATTAAAGGATTTACCTTGTACACTGAGATGAGAATGCAGTCCTCAGGTACATGGATCCAGACTTTAACATTAAAGGATTTACCTTGTACACTGAGACGAGAATGCAGTCCTCAGGTACATGGATCCAGACTTTAACATTAAAGGGTTTACCTTGTACACTGAGACAAGAATGCAGTCCTCAGGTACATGGATCCATACTTTAACATTAAAGGGTTTACCTTGTACACTGAGACAAGAATGCAGTCCTCAGGTACATGGATCCAGACTTTAACATTAAAGGGTTTGCCTTGTACACTGAGACAAGAATGCAGTCCTCAGGTACATGGATCCAGACTTTAACATTAAAGGATTTACCTTGTACACTGCGACGAGAATGCAGTCCTCAGGTACATGGATCCAGACTTTAACATTAAAGGATTTACCTTGTACACTGAGACAAGAATGCAGTCCTCAGGTACATGGATCCAGACTTTAACATTAAAGGGTTTGCCTTGTACACTGAGACAAGAATGCAGTCCTCAGGTACATGGATCCAGACTTTAACATTAAAGGGTTTGCCTTGTACACTGAGACAAGAATGCAGTCCTCAGGTACATGGATCCAGACTTTAACATTAAAGGATTTACCTTGTACACTGAGACGAGAATGCAGTCCTCAGGTACATGGATCCAGACTTTAACATTAAAGGATTTACCTTGTACACTGAGACAAGAATGCAGTCCTCAGGTACATGGATCCAGACTTTAACATTAAAGGATTTACCTTGTACACTGAGACAAGAATGCAGTCCTCAGGTACATGGATCCAGACTTTAACATTAAAGGATTTACCTTGTACACTGAGACAAGAATGCAGTCCTCAGGTACATGGATCCAGACTTTAACATTAAAGGGTTTACCTTGTACACTGAGACAAGAATGCAGTCCTCAGGTACATGGATCCAGACTTTAACATTAAAGGGTTTACCTTGTACACTGAGACAAGAATGCAGTCCTCAGGTACATGGATCCAGACTTTAACATTAAAGGGTTTACCTTGTACACTGAGACAAGAATGTAGTCCTCAGATACATGGATCCAGACTTGTGCATCTCTTGCTTTCAATATTTGTGAATGATCTGCCATGGGACATTTCATAAATCAACTCCAGCCAGTATGCAGATGGTAAAGTCATTGCCAAGACAGTTGCAAAAATGAATTATGTTACACAGGGATTACAAGAGGACTTCATGCATGTATGCAGTTAATTAATTAAAAGCAAATAAATAAATATTGGTAATATTATATATCTATCTATATATATATATATATATATATATATATATATATATATATATATGTGTATATGTTACTCTGGAACATTTAAATGCCTAAAAGTTGCCTCCAGTAGTTTTATCTCCAATCCCATGACTCAAGCTCTATCATTTGCAGCCTCACATAGATATCTAGGCATTGTTTTAGACTGGTCTTTAACCTTCACATCACGTACTGTATTAATTCTCTATAAACTGTTGACACAGCTTAAGATTTCTTACATAATGAATAATCTGCTTACACTAGAACCAATGCTCTCATTGTCCTAATCCCTAAACTTGAGTATGAACTCTCCATCATTTCCTTGCACCCCCCATACTACTCTAATACAAATATCTAAAAACAAAATACTTAAATCCATACATCCAAGTAGCATCTGAACACAACTGTAGCACTCTAAATAAATACTGTCAGCTGCCTATTTCAGCAACAGCTTTATTTTCTTCCAAGCTCTGTACTGTACAATATATATTGCTTGTGCTCTGTCACTAACAACAAACTCCCTTTAAAGGAACAGACTTGCACTTCTGAAGGTTCTGATGACTTGCTATTAGCCTGACACCATTTATGCTGTCAGTCTCAGAAAGAGCATTCAGTAAATTAGGGTCATCATGCTAGAGTAACATTTCAGATAACTGGCAAATTGAAAAGGTTATATATTTTAAAAAAAGAATCTCACACAGGACTGGTGAAAAAGATGATCTGTAATTGCTTCAAAGATTTACGATAATCAGTCCTTAAAACGCGAACTGTACCTTCATAGTGTTCATGTGTATCTATGCAGGTTCTAGAGAGTACAAATTATGTCAACTACTCCCTAAAGTTTGGCCTTATTTCTTGAGATATAGTTAAGCAAATGAATGCAGTGGTGTTGGAATCAGTAATTGAAACTATGCTAGTCATTAAGTTATATGCAGGTGTTTCTAAAATATTGACTCGATCTGATGTAAAATAAAGAATGGTTTTGTTGATGACAATGATTAGGCTAAAATCAGTGTTTTACCAGCAAACATAGTACCTCTTCAGCTTTAAATTTACTGCCTCTGAGATTGTTTCTTGGGATAGAAAATATTATCTTACCCCAGATGTTCAGCAACCTCAAAGTTTGCAGTATGACATGGTTCAAAGCTACTGCAAACGGAAGAGCTTGTAAGAGTATTAAGGTATACAGTTAATGCACCTTCAAATGAATTACATACTTGCATGTAGGTGAGTACCACAGATCTAAGGATGTGAGCTTATGTTGTTAATGAAAGAAAAGCAAAGAGAAGCAAATGTACAAGCCAGCATGCAAGGGTCTGAGCAGGTACTGCCTTTTATAGTTAGCAACACTGGAGAAGATGATTTACTCTTGATAATGTGGAGGTTATCAGCTTTCATGAAGACTTAAGAATGCTGGAATGACCTCACATGTAAGTAAGATGCCTCAGATTAATTGGCTTGTTGTTTACATGTGTTTCTAGATTCACAGCTGAAGGCCCCAGCACTGGATACTTTACAGCAAGACTTGGCTTTTTGTTCCATGATTTCCTATCTCGGCCTTGCTCCACCTGACAGGCTGATGCCTCCTTTCACAAGGCTTGACCAGTACAAAATGCACCATTTTACATGTACATCATCTGGTGAACCAACTCCCTTCTTTTACTAAAATAGTATCCTTGGTGGCCCTATCTTCTGGCAAAAGCCTGGCATCTTCCTGCTTCTCTGAGACTTTGGTTGGTAATGGGACAAAAGTACCCTTCCCAAGTTAAAACCTACTGGACCTCACTAGACTATGAAGAAGTCCTAGACAATGAAAAAGGAATCTTTTTTCTCAGTTCACTCTTAATGATTTCAAGTTCAACATGGTTTTACAATCAGGCAAGAGAGAGGAAATCAACACATAGTTGCAGTTCCATCCTCAGTGCGTGCTATAAGATTCCTGATTGGTATAAGAGCAGAACTCTTGGATGGTGCCATCCATCACTGACACATTTAAAGACCCGGCAAAACAAAACTGGGAACTCCCTATCACTGTGACACCAGTGTCTAGTAAGGCAGACAGGACTTTCCATTTCTCCATGGACCAGTCTGGGAAAAGACCGCTAAATCATAGCTCAGTACCTCTACTTCATCCTTGAAGAGAAACACAGGTCCTCCGTTGCAGGTGGTTCTCCCATCTTTTTATAAAGACAGCCATGGGCAGTAGATTGGGAAAATAAGTGACCATATCATCCATTTTTTCTGTGTAAACCACAAACTATCTTGTGAATATGCTTAATTTTTAGTAGACCTCAAAAATCAATCTGTGCAGTGTGCAAAATTTCTTCGTGCCAGTGGGCTGAAGGACAGACCCAAAGTTTGTGTTGCAATAATTTTCACAAAATGCACACTTTTGTCCATTTGACATATGCTACAACAGCTGGTGGCAGCCAGAGTGGCTATATCTTGTATCAGTATGCTGGCATTTTTAGCATCAGTTAATTGCCTTTAAAGAGGATGTTAGAGCAACCTTCATAGATTCCCCTTCCATGGGGCCCCTGGTTGTTGTTCATAGGATAAGAAACAGATGAAACCCTTAAGGCCATGAAAGACAACAGCCAGTACTTCACAGTTCTAGGTAAAAAGTTTCACACATCACAGCAAATATTTGTTCGGTCCATAGAGGAATCAGTGGAATCCTTGGCCCATCAGAACTTTTAGGACCCACAGCGGAACAAACAACAGCAGTGTTACAAGCAGTCTTCCCCTTTTAGACAGCATCAAGTTCTATATATCAGAGGCTGAGGTATGCCTGTATATTTAAGTTGGCAATAGTCATCACTGAGAAGATGGCCTGTAGCCTGAGACCAAGCCCAGACATCTCAAGAAGAAGGTGATCACAGGGAGATTTTCCTTTGGTGCATCCCAGTAATTCCTCCTCTTCATCATCATCATTATTAATGAGTTGATAAATGAAGTAACAATCAAAACCTCTTGATTCAAATTCTGTTATCACCCTATTTTCCCTGTCTTCCCTTGTTGGATATTACTTCTTCTCAGAAATATTCTGCATGGAAGGTGGAGCTAAATGTATTCCAGTCCGTCCTTTCTGATCAATAGACCATAGATGTATTACTCTTAGTTTTTTTTTTTTTTTTAATGAAAGAAAACAAGAGAAAACAAGGGCTATCTGATCCCCTGTAAACTTAAGAGGCTTGACCATATTTATCCCAAAAAAAGTCTTTCCACTCAGTAACTTTCTAGGGCCCCGGTGGTGGTGCTGTGGTAGCATTGTCGACCTCACAGTAAGATGCTGTCATGTTCGATTCTCAGCTAGAGCGTCTTCTGCGTGGAGACATGCATGAATGGGCGTACCTTCGTTGAAGGTTGCAGGTCAGGCCTGGCAAGCCAGTATGTAAAAATCAGCTGCCAATCATTAGCGGACCAGAGTTCCGCTTTGGCGACCCCTAACCGGGAAAAGCCGAAAGACATAAACAAACTTTGTAGGCTTCCATGTACTTATTGGCTTTGTATGATGTTTTTTTTCCATTTTGGTATAGGGTCCAGTCATGTCCATTTTAGGACTCTGACATTTGGCCTCACATAGGTGCCCAGGATGTTACCAAATGGGTGGAAGTGGTGACTACAAGGTAGAAGATAAAGTGCATCAAAGAAAAGGATTTCTGCACCTGGTTAATTAGCTTCTTGTTGCTGCCAATGAAGAAGTCCTTATCAGGCACAGGGATTCTCTACTTCAGTTCACCCAGTCTCTGGGAAATTGGTGTCAAATTTGAAAAATCACATATCAAATAATTTATCTCCTGATTTTCATAGGCTGTTGCCTAGTTACTAAGAGCTGTCTGTTATTTTTATTTAGAGTTGAATGGTTTTCCACTTACCATTCCTCGGGTAATTTCCATTCATATTGTTCCAGACCATCATTGCTTAAGACCATTAGGTGTCAAGCTGATCATACCTTAATCACTCCCTTTTCAAAACTACACGAGTGCTACAGTGAATCCTCAGAGCTGAGTGATGGCAAGGCCAGATCTTATTGGATACCATGATTTGGATTCCCAAGGCCTGAACAGATCAACTAACTTGATGTTTGCCTCTACACATTTTGCTGACCGGCAAACTCTTTGTAGGCTCTGTTTTCTTAGCTACAGTTACCACTTACACTTCATGCTCAGTGTAGAGAGTCATGCAGCCCAAGTCCTCTACTTCCCTATGGAGCTAGACTGCATATCAGTATACTGTAGCTGAGAGCTGTTATAGTGACTCTTCAGGCTTTGGAATAATGAATTGCTATGGTGTGGTGTTATTTAACTCAGTCATGTAAGTGATATGGTATGTCAACAAACAAGAAGGTACACATTCTTACCTTTTCTACAGGAGGCCATGAACTGTGGAAGCAGACCATCCAGATGAAGAAGTCCATGCCTGTAGTCCATGTCACAGAAAAGCTTGCTTTTGGTGTATTAGGTTGGCTACAGCCCAGTTTCCATGCCCTAAGCTGACTCTATGGTTAGCTTAATTCTGTTAGTTGCTTGTTCCATAGACTGCTCTTCCAGTGTGGTCCGTATCTGAAGGTCATCTAAGAAACCATCCACACTGAAAGTCTATAGAGGCAAGTAACAGCTTTCCATCCAAGGGGACATTTGCTATGAATGTAGAATGTTTACTTCTCTGTTCCTTGGCTTGGTAGTTTACATCATTGAAATAGTCATCTCTTTATTAAAATGTATTTAACAACTATCTCAGTCTACAATGTTGCATAAGGTTCAGCTCCTCTGGCTTTCTATAAATGTCTGCAAGTACTTTTGAGGGAGTTGTTTTTGCTCAGTTACCCCCACAAATAGCAATTTCTGTCTAAAATACCTATAGTATGCTTGAAAAGTTTGCTTTGTTTTCCTTGGAATCACCATCATCAGTGGATCTGAATCTTTTTCTTTTTGTCTTGGAAGATATTTTTTGGCAGTGTTCACTTTGCTCAAAGAGAATAGAGAATTACTGACGTTGTTGGTTTCCCTTCTATGTTTAGCATTTTACAAGGGAAGAACATCTTTGTATACCAAGTCTTTATTCATGGTGAACTACAACACAGCGTCTGACCTCAGTCAGTCTATCCCCTTTCATTATTTTTCCCCAGTATGTAAACTCTGAACATAATCTTCATGCTATATGTATTGACAACAACTAAGATGTCATGCTGAAGGGGCAAATCATTTTAGGAAACACAGTGAGCTGATCATCTCTTTCCAAAAGATAAGGAAAGCAGGAGGCTTGCTAAAAAGAGTCTACTGAAGTGAGTCTCAAAATGTATTGGATTTTATTTTGAAAAGGCAATAAATCCTTGCCAGATTGTCCAAGAGTACATTTGGAAGAGGCAATTGCCACTTCAGTGGACTTATTTTTTTTTGTTATACTACTCAGGATATCTGTTCTGTGATTTACTCTCTATACCTTCAAAGGACATTCCAAACTGGATGTGGCCTATAGATGTTATCTTTCCTTAGGCTACATAGATCTGTAGTATATTCCTGTTGGACTTCATACCAAGATGACCAAATTCAGGAGTCCATCCCACCTGCCCTTACACCAACGCTATCAATATCAGATATAAGTAATCACCATAATTCTGGGTGTGGGTAGGTTAAGGCATAGGAAAACTTGGCAGACTAACTGGTGTTAGGCCTAACTGTCTGGCAGCCAAAGCTTCTTTCATGCAAATCCTCTGTTATGGTGAGTACTGATATCATTAGTTTTTCATGTCTAGCATCTACTTACAGATACAGAGGCTTACAATAATAATGAGAAATTAGAATATTACTTATTATGGTTCCCTATTAGCTGATCGAAGGCGCATTCTTTTGAATGCGTCTTGATTAAACTTTATTGCACGAAACGGCAAAATACCGAAGAGGCATATAAGCGGATTCTTTCCCTGGGAAAGAAATTGCTTGGCTGCCTTCGGTATTTTGCCTTCTTCGTTACTGTAGTGCAGTCTCGGAGTTGGTATATTTAAGTGGGAGGGTGTGGAGGGCACAGCCCCCCATGTCAGGGAGTGAAGCCCCCCACATTAGAAATAGTTTGTGGTGTGCGTGTATTGTGTGTGTGTTTCCCGGAACACCGATTTTTTTCCCTGGGAAAAAAAATCACTGTTCTGAGTGTTCGAGATTGTAAGCTTTCGCTTACATGGGGTCGATGAATCAGCATTCGCTTTTCTAAGCATTTGGTGATGCACTATAGACCCCTTATTATTACTGCTGGGTATATATCATTTGGTAGAAAACAAAAAGTAGTTACTCTTCAGTTAAATGCAGAATTATATTAAACAGACTTGCATGAGTTTTCAAAAGGGAAGCATGAACATTTAATAGTCACTTTTTGAATCCGCACTCCTTAAATGATTGAGAACAAAGTTCAGTTCTTCATTAATTCAGTCCATTAACTAAATAATAATTATTGACTGGTTCACTAACTAATCATTAGGCATTATCCAACATTATACCATTTGAGCCCCATCTGCAACTTTGGGTATTGAAGGAGAACAACTGCTATACAGCAATCTTCAAGATAAACATGTAATACCACTGTTTCATTTTAATGAATGAATATGCCTTATTTATGAGCCATCAATGTTTGTAACTGACGTATTTGTACATTTTGCATGTGTTATTATAGCAAGTCAAATATTTTTTAATCCTGCTTCCTAAAATCTGAGAAGTAGAAAAGGTTGGCATTTCCCTTAGCCATACTCATAGATATATGTTTTATCATGAGTTTTGGCTGAAAATGCTCATTCCTGTTTTACTATTTGAACATATGAGATCAAAGTTTTTTTTATTGTCTGGACTTCTGGTATGGTGTCAGAGTAGCTAGCAGCTATTTTTAGAGGTCCATGCTGAGGGACTGGTAAATAACAAAAAGCCAGCATCCAAATGCAGGAAAAAAAAAGCTTGGCAGAGGTTATAAGCCATCATACGTCTACTGGGAAGGCAAACAACAGGAAAAAGCAGTTAGAAAACCAAACTGATAAGTGAATGAAATAGAAAGCCATGGTTAAGGGAAAGTGAAGATGAGAAATTGTAAAACAGCTCAAACCATGGCAGAGGCAGTGATAGGCAGTCCAATAGCAACAGAGAGGAAAATCAACACAACGTATGCATTGGACACTGATTACATTACAGCTACAAACAAGAACACAATGCCAATAGAAGAGACCCCGACCAAATACACCTGACAGCTTCATCAGTTTACACAGAAAAAAGAGAAATAAAGGCAATTTTAGCTAAACAGGAGATGACATATCAGGAGATTACCCCGAAATTGATAGCGCTAGAGGGAAGGACTAGAAGGAAAAACTTAAGATTCATGGTGGCACCAGAAAATATAGGAATGGACTGTAAAAAAATTCATGGTGGACTGCATCCGTCAATGAATAGGAATATCACTGAAAAAGATAAAACGAGAAAGGGTGCATAGGGTTAACACCAAGGGATGCTTGTGGTATCAGACTGCTGGGCTGCACCCACCCCCTCCCCAGTTTGTCATATAAGAAAGTTTAAAATCGTGATTTTTTTACACACTAGTAGCAGTTGAAACTGCAAACTAATGTGTAAAGCTGAAGATATGATTCTCTCGGAACTCGGAGCTGCGCACATGCATGCTCAAGGACATACCCCAGTATGTCCTGTTCATGTTGCAGGCTAGGTTATGATCCCTAAAGCGAGTGAATTGTGTCCCATTTGACTTGCGGATGTGCAGCATTTTCATTAGGGCAGGGTCCAGGACTGCTTTGTAGACCAGGCACTAGTCGCCTCTCAGCAACCTATAACATACAGAGTACTGTGACAGGGCCTTCAGTCTGTCCATGTAGGTCACTTGTTGAAGGCCCTGAATTTTCTTGGAGAGAAACCTCTGAGGTCTCTCCAACTGCTGCAGGTGTCTAGTGAGGTACATACAGAAAGGAGCATTGTACTCTATTAGTGGTCTGATGAGGGATGAGTACATTGGAGTTATAAAATCCTTAGGTCTGCATGTAATGCCCTTACTTATGAGATGTGCAATGTAGAAGGCCTTCCTTACCACTGTGGTCACATGGTGAGCAAAGTTAACCTGTGTTCCCAAATCTCTCACCACAAGGTTTGAGCTAAGGGGGTACTGTTAATATTGTAATTTGCAGGGGCTTCTCCTTTGCCAAAAGAGATTGTGATGCATTTTTTTTGTGTGTTAGTTTAAATCTGTGGCTTAGCACCAGTCATTTGTCTGTGTAAGCCGTTTTTGTAGTATGTCAACATCATTGGGGGACTCAATGATTGCACCCAGTTTGCAGTCATCTGTGAACTTTGTAAGCCACAGGCCATCTATTGTCACCTGGACTTCTGCGAAATAGATTCCAATCAGTTGGGAACCCAGCACAGATCCTTGTGGTACACCACTGCTAACTGCTCTGCTGGCAGAGGTAGAATCCCCAACTTTGACTGCGTGTGTAGTGTCAGCAAGCCAGTTGGCTACCCATGTAGTGACATATGGGTTAATTCTCAACTGGGTGAGTTTCTCAATGATGCCTGCATGGAGAATTGTGTCAATAGCCCTGGCTAAGTCATGATAGACTGTATGTGCTGTATTGCTTTCATCCAGGGTTTTGGTGACATTCTTGAAGAAGTTCACCAGGTGTAATAAAAATTATCTACCCTTAAAGAAGCCAAATTGGGTTGGGTCAAGAGTTAAAAGATCACCTGTGTCTTTGTTGATAAGGTCCATGATGATTCTCTCCATCCCTTGCAGAGAAGGCTGGTTAGGCTTATGGGTCTATATTTCCAAGAGTAAGTTTATGGACCCCCTTTCTGCAAGAGAATTACTGTTGCTGTTTTCCAGTCTGCTGGGACAAAACCAGTACTTAAACTGTGGTTGAAGAGTGTACCAAGAGGTTCCACTAGGTCCTGTTTTTAGACCATTTAGTAGGCAGCCTGGGATGTTATCTGGTCCCATGGTAGAGGACTAGTGACCAGTATGCTTTGGGATAGGTCTGGTGAGGACATGGGGGTGAGGTTTGCACCAAATCTGTTTGCTAGCAGGTTGGTGATGTCTTCAGGGTCAGTATGAGTGGTACCATCCACCACTAGATTGACACAAAGCTGGGCCCTCCCTTTGAGATTTCTGATGTAGCTAAAGAATGCCTTGTGATTATCATTAGCTAGGGAAGCTAATCTAGTTTAGTAATTGGCCTTAGAAGACTTTACAAGATATCTAATTTGTTTATTCAAGCTGTGGAGGGTGTCCTTCCTCTGCTGAGTCAGTTTCCTTTTGTTCTTGGACATTACTTTCTTCCTCTTGTTGTATAACCTATTTACACTTGATGTCCGTCAGGGTGGCTTGTTTTTTTTTATGAGTACCTTGTTTTGAGCCGTTTAGGTACAGCTGAGTTTATACATTTGTATAGGTGTTTATGGAGGTAATTTGTGTACACCTCTGTATAGGAGTCATTGTAGATGGTGGTTGCAGGGGGTTTGAAACTATTTATGCAATCATTTAGGAGGCTATAGTTTGCTTTGGAGACATTTTTCATCCTTTTTGCTCTTGAGGGTGGGTCACGTATGATCATTACTTCAAATGAGACAACATATAGGGGTAGTGCAGAGATGCCTTATACTGTTGAGTGCTAAGTCTAAGACATTTGAGTCCCTAGTGGGGGTGCAGACTCTCTGTTTCAGAGCATTTGTATTAACAAGGTCCAGGAACCTTAGAGCGAGTGTGCTTGTGCTCATATATGACTCCCAGTCGATGGAAGGATAGTTGAAATCACACATGACCAAGGTGTTTGGCTGTATAGTGAGTGACCCAAATAGGTCCAGGTAGGCAGAGTGGTTTTCATGGTTCATAGTGGGGGACCTATAGCTAACAATGATATGGAAGGGGGGGTTACTCACAGTTAGTTGGACTTGGAGTAGCTCTAGGAAGTTGTACTGTTTGACCATTATTGAGGTGTATTTGCCTTTACTGAAGATGGATGCATCTCCACTTTTGGTTCTTTCATGCTCATTTTCAGGTCTGAATATGTGGAGGCATTGTAGCCTTAAATTGCCATGGTGATCTCTGTGGCCTTGAACCATGTGACTGCACAAATATTAGCATATTCCAAGGTAAGGAGTGCTTGCAGTGAGTGCATGCAGTTTCCAATTTAAACTCCTAGCATTGAGCAGCATAACCCTCAGTTTGTCTCTAGTGGATTTTCTTTACATCAGTAATTTTGTTGTTATTAAATTGCCTAAAAAAAGGGACCATGAGGGAGGCAAGTACCTTTGCCAGTGACCAAATGCCAAGAGGTAACAGATGAAGACCATCTCTGGTGAAGCAGCATGGTCTGTCGACCATATCTTTCCCAGCTGACAAATACTGGATCCCCTTGGATGGACACCAGAAGCTAAGCCAACTGCTGAAGTCAATCATTTTTTTGTTTATATTGAGGCATTATCCTGGGTGAAGGTAAAATGCCGCTTAGGGCTAGGGACATACCTGCCTGAGACACATAATCTGAGAGCTCAGTCATGTCCCTCTTCATATAGTCCAGTGAGGTATGTCTCAAGTTATTTACTCCAACATGGGCTATGACAGAGTCATATTGGTACTTGTTGTTGAAAGACTTGAGTATGTGTGGGATCTGATGGATCCTGTCACCTGACAGGCAGCTGACCATGACTTTCTCCTTGTCCAGCCTGGTGAAGGGAATATCTGTGTGTCTCACTATGGAATCGCCTATGACCAAGACATTTGGTTTAGAGTTGTTTTGCCTTAGGGGCTTATTGGCTGAGACACTGTTGTGTGCATTATTATGTGTTGTGGATTTTGTTGGGTCTGCAATGTGTGATTAGGTTTGCACTTGGGAGGTCTTTGATCTTTAGGTAGGCTTCTAGTGAGTACTTCCGCATATGTGGGTTTATGTGCTGTGACATTGTTATGTGCAAGAGGTGAAGTGTGTGTGCTGACAATCTTGTTTGATATCTGATTTGCTGTTATGTGAGAGAATTGATTCCAAATTCATAGTATAGATCCATTTCTCACATGTTGTAATTATTTGTTTTATGAGTAATCTGTTGTCAGTATACATGAGGCAATTGCTACATTGCCTTAGGATGGCCATGTCAATCAGGCTGGCTGGAGAAATGTGAGAAACTGTCCGTCTATTATGGCAGGTATATACTGTAGTAATTAGTGGGGAGTGGCCTAGATGGACCAGGTTTTGCTGTAAGAATAAGAAAAAATGGCTTTTCTATGGAGGGCTAGGGGTAGAAAAATGTGTCAATGCTTCACAATGCACAACTGAGTTGCTCACAGGGCAGTAGTGCACAGCTGTGAAGCAGGGGAGCTAAGGAGGGTTCATTAGCCGATATCTAGGAAAAATTATCTTTCTAAGTATTTGCTTCTATGCACAGCTATATACAGCTGTGCTAAACCCCACTGCACAATGGGAAGCTATTCACAAATGTGAGGTTTAAATCCAAGTGAAGTTAAATGATTTTAAAACAAAGTAACCAATGGGAAAGCCCAAGACTGAGCATTGTTTCAACAATCCCCAAGGTCCTAGGCTGCACACATCTGCCACAGGGTGTAGGGGGTCTTCTTAATGTTACATGACTGGTTTTAGTGCTCTACTGATACCAAACAGTCTAGATTCAGCAAGTCTGAATCTAGCCTATGCTATAAAATGCAAAGGTACTAGAAATTCAGTGCAGAAAATTGCAGTCACGGCGAAAAAACAGTTTAAATAAAGCAGCAATTCAGTAGAATACTCCCACAAGACTGTAGGCCACAAACCTTCCTAGTGTGAAATAACTGGTCTGAAACCCAAGTGCTTAAACCAGAACAGAGACACTTAGAATAACAGGCACAATGAGCCTTCACCAGCAATCTCCAACCTAGAAGGGTATAGGCTACACTCTCTTGCCACAAGATTCTAGACCACAAACCTTCCTAATGTAAAATAACTGGTTTGGAGCCCAAGTACTTAAACCAGAACAAAGACACTTTCAGAATAACAGACACAATAAGCCTTCAACCAGCAATTCCCTGCTTAGAATGGTGTAGGCTGTCCTGTCCTGCCGCAACAGTTTAGATCACAAATCTTCTTAATGTAAATTAAGTGGTTTGGAACCCAAGTGCTTAAATCAGAACAAAGACACTTAAGAGCAACAGCCACAATAAGCCTTCATCAGTAATTCCCAGATCAGAAGGTCAGAGGGTACCCTCTCCTCCCACAAGAGTGTAGACCACAAACCTTCTTAATGTAAAATAACTGGCTTGAAGCCCAAGTGCCTAAACCAAAACTAAGAGGTTTACAATAACAGTTGCAATTTAATCAGGCTACTAACAAGCAATAATAAATGCAGCAAAATACATACAGTTGTACACTTTTAAGAACAAGCCGCAGAAGCAAAATAAAGTAATAAAGTAGGAAGAAACACAAATACTGTAAAAGCAGCTGAATAACGTGCAATTTTTTTAAGTTAAGTGGAAAAGGAGGAAACAGAAGCTAATTCAAGGTTAAGAAACTAAGGGGGTGGACCTTCTCAACTGATCTCGCCGTACTCAGCAAAATGAGCTGATGTGATGGGACTGGGAGGAGTGTCCTCAAAATCAGGTTTATAGTAGGAGCAGGCAACTCTAAAGCCACCAAGTTTAAGAATACAACAACAGTCAGTCGGGTGGGTGGGAAAAATAAAATGCAAACAGAGATCAGCAATATTCATGCAGATTACAGCAAGCAAGCCAAACAAACACACCAGCTAAATAGAGATGCCTACAAATAATTCAAGCTAAATGAAGAATTTAACTGACCCTAGCCAAGACCTGTTAAAACTCCAACAGAACAGAAAACCTAAAACAAAACAAATGTAATATAAGAAAAAGATAAAAATTAGAAGTAACCTTCAAAATAGAATGCAGACAGAGATCAGCAATACTCAGGCAGAGTACAGCAAGCAAGCCAAACAGGTTTAAATTTTCTTTCTGGCATCCTGGGCCAGGAGTCTGTCACCGTCAACCAGATAGTAGTAGAAGGAAGAATCTGCAGTGAGCTGGCTGTTTTGGGGCCTGTTTCTGATATTTTTCTAACAATATCCTGGCATGGTTAACCAGATACTAGTAGGTGGTGTTTGTGTTTTGGGGGCTGTTGATGACTGTTGATGAGTCAAAGAGATACTAGGTGTTCTGGGGGGGCATTTGTGGATGACATGTTTTTTTTTTAACTTAATATCTTTTTGCAGGGTTACTCAAGATAAATCAAGATAGTTTTCTATGTTTTGTTGTTGAAACAAACTCTATTCTTGCATGAGTAAAGTGTGTATGGGTGAACTGAATTAAGATCATGTGCAAATTCTTGGCTATGTGATGTGAAAGAAATACAGTAATGTAACTGTTTTTTTATTTTCATTATTTTAAACCTTCAAGGCTGAAAGTAAATTCTCTGGGTAGGCATTTGGAATGGGGGCAATGCCTATGTGTGAATGGAATGGCTGCAGTTCTGGCTTGCTTTTCATGAGTAATGTGCATTTGAGTGAAGTAAGATCGACCATAAGTTCTGAGCTGAGTATTGTTTATGTGAAAAAAAAGAAAACTTATCTTAATAAAAGTGTTGTCTTCTTTCTTTCTTTCTTTATTTATGCCTTTTGTTTACTGGGAATGTCCAACTGGGCTGAGTGGCCCATTTTCTGTTGAGGCCCAGGGAGAAAAGCTCAACAACATATTCAACAGAACTTACAAGATTAAATAATATAGTAGAACAATACTTAAACAGTAAATAGTAAATGTAGCTTACATAATGGACAAAAATAAAAAAGATCAACTAGCAGTACAAATTTTTTGAAAATTAAACATAATCTAGAATTTAACTTGTAGAAATTGATTAAGTTGTAGGAAGGTAATAAATAGCAGTGATGAGGGAAATAAGCTCAAAAACAAGGGGGGTAGGTACAATGAGGATTTGAGGGGAAATGGGGTATATAATATGTGAGAAACCTTGTAAGGAGCATGATTAGTCTGGCTTACAGAAGGAACAAAGCCAGATGTTGTGTAGGTGTTCCCTGAGCAGTAATTCAAATTTGGCAAAGTTGCTGGTGCTAAGTATGTTGTGTGACATAATGTTCCAAGCTTTAGCTATTGTGTTGGAGTATAAGGAATCCCCATGACTATTATTTGATATGGTAACTTTCAAAAGTAGTTTACTGGAGGATGTTAAAGTTCTACTGGAGTAGTGCTGAATTGAGTTACTAATGGCTGGACAGTTATCTGGGTGGTACAAGGTAGAATGGGCTAGTATAAGTTGGTTGAAGGTTAGTGGGTTAGATAGTCCCATTTAGTGTAGTTGTTAGTTCATAGGCTAGTTCATAGGTTAGTTCATAGTTCATAGGTTAGTACTAGGCTAACTCCCTTTTTGGGCCATTTGAAGCCTAGCCAGTTACCCCATGTGAGAATCAAACCCTGCACCTTGTGTCTTTAAGGTAAATACCTTAACCATTATGTCATCCTCCCACCCTTTGTAGAGCTGTGCAGTGATGAGGTCTTGATGGATGGTTGGAAGCAAATGTAGCTACTTTATAACATGATTCAAGTTTATTTAAGTCACATTTTCTTAAGTTTTGAATATACATGTGGTGTATGAGTGTTTATAGTAGGTGTGTTCTAGAAGTGACATGTCTTGTGGAATCAGTTAAGAAAGGGTTTATTTTGTATAGTGAACCTAACTTGAAGTGGACCTTTAAAATGATTAGTGATAGATGTTTGTCAAATTTTAGATCTTTGTCAATAGTGACCACAAGAAGCTTGGTGTGGTTTACCTGTTCCATGATAGTATTACTTTAGGAGTAGATGGTGAAAGGGGAAAGTAAATAGTTTTTTTGCTACTGGAGAAAAGTGTTTTATTTTGTTGGGGTTCAGAATGATCTGGGAGTTAGACAGATATTTTTCAATGTTCAGGAAGGAGTTTTGGGTTTTTTTGCAGGAGTTCTGAAAAGGAGTGAGCAGAACATATGAGGGAGGAATCATCAACGTATTGAACTATCGACACATGTTGAGTGGCTGTACAGAATTTATTTGTGAAAGTAATGAAGAGAAGAGGACCAAGTATAGACCCTTAAGGGATGCCCATGGAGACAGGTAATAGAGAAGAAAGTGCATTTTGCCACTTAGCTGCCTGTTGACAGTTAGATAAGTAGATGATGAACAAGGAGAGTGTGAATTGGGAAAGCTTTAGGAGGACTAGTTCTTCGATAAGTTTTTGATGTGGAACGGTATTGAAGGGCTTTAATAAGTCAAGAAAGATAAATGAGGTGAGTAGACCATTGTTTCTGTGTTGGTTGACTGTATTAATGAAACTGAGTAAGGCTGCCGTACTGTGTTTGGTCAAAAGCCATGTTGAGTTGTGGACAGGAGGTTGTTTTTAAGGAGATGGTCAAAGAGTTGAGTATGAACACATTTTTCAAGTATTTTAGCTATGGGTGAGAGGATGGCAATTGGCCTACAATTAGAGAAATCAATGGAGATGCCACCTTTGTGCAGCTTTCCAAAGTTTTGGTACAAATTGTTCAGTGATGGTCTGGTTAATTAACAGGGATATAGAGTAGGCAATGAATTCTGCAGCTAGTCTGAGGTATTCGTTTGGGAGTTGGTCAACAGCAAGTAATGAAGGTTTGAGTTTAGACAGGAGTTTTTTTATGCTATCAATCTGAAGAGGATTAAAGTCAAAGAACATGTGGTTGGGTTCCTGTACTGCAGGGTACTGAAAGATGAAAACTTGTATCATTTTTTATCTAGGGATAGTATAGAGTTAATGAAGTGCTTGTTGGACTGTGTAGCAATACTGTTAGTGGAGCTTGTTTTGGATGGGTTTGGGGTAGTGGTTTGTCCTGGTTTTAATAATTGGTTGATGGATCCCCTGAATTTTTAGGGTTAGTATGGTGCTTTTGTTGGATTGTTGTATAGTGTTGCTTTTTACTGTGTTTGATTTTTTTTTTTTTTTTGCTAGGTTCCAAAGTTAGCAGTAGTTCTGAAGGGTTGCTTGGTTTTTGGTGACCTGGTGATGTTTCCATGCTCTCCCTCTATGTTTAAGGAGCATTTTAGTTTCAGTAGTTAAGCATGGAGTGGGTTTAGATTTTACACATATCCTCCTAAGGGAGACTAGACTATTTAGAATGGAAAGAAGTTTGTCTTTGAACTACTGAACAGCTAGGTCTAGGTGTAGGTGTTTTAGGGGGGACCAGTCGCATTGTAGTAGAAGTGTTTTAAAGGTTTCAGGGAGAAGTTTATTTTATTATGTATATGTTTATAGAGAATGTCTTTAGGTGTACATATGCATTGTCTTAGCAGATAGGTGGGCAAATGATCAGTCAGGCTTTCTAGGCAGTCTATAAGGCAGCCTGACTGATAACGGACAGAAATTGTATTTGTAAGAGCTCATCCAGTTTAGGATAGATTGCTTTTTTACTGTGTTTATCAAATCTGGTGGGGTTTTGTATTAATTGAGTGAATTCCTGGATATTTATAAAGTTTGAGAGGTTATTGGAGGAGCATGTATACCAGTCTAAGTTAAAGCCTCCCATTATGATGGTTTCCTGATTTAATGATGATGAGCACCATCTAAGGAGGTTTTCAGTAACAGTTGTCTGGTTGCCTGGGGGGATATAGATGTCTATTATAATAATATGCTTGTTAAGGTGATTTAAAGGCAGGTAATAAGTATTTCTGCATTTGATAAGTCTGAGAGGGAGATGATATGTACTTGTGCTAGTTTGAGATTATCTTCGTATAATATTGAGATGCCACCACCATGTTTATCTGGTCCTATCTTGTCTTTGGACATTATAGCCATGGTTTAAAATTTCATGATCTTGGATGTGTGGTTTTAGCCATTTTTCTGTTAAGATGGAAATATCTGGTGAGTATAGATCAACAATTGCATGGAATTCATGGATTTTGTTAAGTAGGCTTCTAAGGTTCATGTTTAATATTAATAGATAAGAGTCACTTTGTTGCAGATATTTTATGTTAGGAAAGAGTGGTTTATTTAAATGGCTGACTTTACATTTTTGGGATTGTGGACCTGGGTTGAAAAGTATGCCTCTACATAAAGTAATCTGGGTGGTTGTGGCTGGGTATAGGTGCACAAGTTTGATAAGCAGTCTTAGGAATTTATGAGATGGGTTTGGATTGTCTTTTGAGTTGACATTTTGGAATGTGAAAAGTTGAGTGATAGAGTTGTTAAATATTTGAGGTGATATCGTAAAGTATCTGAGAGGAGTTTTGAGGTGAGTACTAGTTGGGCTGGTATGAGGGTGGATAACTGTGATATGTTTGGTTTTAATATGATTTTGAAAGGTAGGCATTTATAAGTAAGCTTATTAGTGTTGAACGTTGAAGTAACATGGTATTAGCTAACTTAACCTAATGTTTTGGAGGTAGTATTAACGTGATATATAAGGAAGGTATGTGTTAGGGGAGGGTTAGATATATAATTGATAAGCTTAATTACTAAAGTGCATTCCTAAGTAATTAATTGTTTGGAATGATGTGATTGGATAAGATGAGAATAGGGTGTGTGAGTGGATAAGTTTAAATCTAAGAGGAGAGGGGTGGATGAGATTTGATTGGATGTGATTGGGTAAGTTGGGAATAGGGTGTACAAGTGAATAAGTTTAAATCTAACAGTAGTGGGGGTTGGTGGGAATTTGGGTAGGGTAGGAGAGTGGGAGGGGAGGGTTTTGTTTTTCTTTTTAACCTCACAAAATCTAGTCAGATACTGTGAGTGGAGTATGAAATGGAGATTGGGTCTATGTGTGAATGAAACAAATGCCATGCTGTTTACTGTTGTTGCCATTTTAGCTTTTCAAAACTGTCTGTACTTTATTTATTTATTAACATTTGATTACTAGGAAAGACCTACTGGGAAGAAGCCCATTTTCATCAGAGGCCTGGAGAGAAAAGCTCCAAATTATTACAAAACATTTTAAGAACAATTATTTTACAATCTTCAAAAATAAAACAAAAATGCATGCAGTTTAAATAATTACAACAAATTAGGCATAATATAAAACACCGGTTAAGAATCAACACAAGGTATATGACAATAACTTAATATTTAGAGAAATGTTATACAGTTTGAAGAGAAATTAAAGGTAAGTTAGTGTAATACAAATAGGAATTGCAATATGAAGTGAAGGAAAAACAGGTTTAAGGTATATTTAGGGAGAAAATCAGAGAAATAATTTAGATAGCAGAAGGAACTAAGTGAAGAAGGGAGAGAAAGGAGGTATAAGGAATGAAAAGGTACTTGTTAACATTTAGGGATATAGTTATCCTGGTTTTGAGCAAGAACAGAGCCAGATTTTAGCTAGGAGTTTTTTTCAGAGTGGTTTTAAAAGATGGGAGTGTGGTTATAGACATGATGGATACAGGTAAAGAGTTCCAGGGATAAGAAACCTTCTATGAGTATACATAATACTCAGCAGATTTGCTAGGTTTATAGACAGACTAGTTGTATTGAATGTTTTTTAATGCTTGACAGGCAGATGGATGCTGGATAATTTTATAGGTGGTAAGGAGTTGTTATAGTATGTTCAAGTTTCAGTTTTTGTGAAGCCTGGAGGTTAGTAAGGATGGGGGTGCCATAAAGAAGAGTCTAGAGTAGAAAGGTAATGGAAAGTGTAGTTTTAGTTGCATCATTGAGAATGTTTTGGCTCTGTAAAGCATCCCTATTTTTGATGAGTTTTTCAGTTTTGTATATGCAGGTCAAATGTAAGATTATCATCCACTATCAGCCCTAACAGCTTGCTATGAGAAGTGACTTCTTCAATGGTTGTATTATCAAGAGAGAGAGAGAGAGGACTTTCAATTTAGTTTTTTCATGAGAGAGGGATTTGGGGGAAAAATAGCAGTTCTGTCTTTTTTGGATTGAGCATGAGTTGTGAGTTATTCATGAAGCCATGTTTCAGTGGCTGCTAAAGCTTCATGAGTCATTTTTTTGGAGGTGTACTAAGTTGTCAGATATGCAAATGAAAGTGAAATCACCTGTGTATTGTATTAAGGTGGCCTAGTATGTGGAAGTCAGTGTTGGTGAAAATTTTAAAGAGGAGTGAACCGAGCATAGAGCCTTGTGGTACACCAGTGGTGACTGAGAGGATAAGCAGAAGGTGTATAGAGTGCCATTTTACTGTCTGATACCTATTGGACAGATAACTTTTGAAACATAGAAGGGTGGACTGAGAGAGATATAATGAGGACATTTGACAAAGAAGTTTGTTGTGACAAACTGTGTTGAAGGCTTTAGACAAGTCTAGAAATAAGGAAGACACTAGTTTGCCATTATCTCTAGCTTTATTGACAGTATCTATATAAGTTAGAAGGGCAGTATTAGAACTATAGAAAGGAAGCCATGTTGTGTAGGGGGTAGGTGTTCTTCCTGCACGAGATAGTCGAGAAATTGTTTTTCAATATGCTTTGCAAGTATTTTGGTGAGGGGAGATAAGTTTGCTATAGGTCTAAAGTTATTCATGTCTGTTGAATTTCCTTCTTTGTGCAGAGGGCTAATGTGTGACTTTTTCCAGAGAGTGAATGTGGCATACTTGGCTTGACCTATTTATATGGATTAAGACTGTATAACTAATGCTATTCTCGAACATCTGGAGCATTTCTCCCCGAACCTCCGCTGAAAATTGGCTCTGTTCCGAGTCAGACTTCCTGGTAAATAAATGTTAAATAAATATTAGCTGCTATTTTTAGGAACTCACTTGGAAGGTCATCAGCAGAAGAAGAGCATGGTTTAAGTTTGTTTAAGAGTAGTTTTATATAGGATGTAGACACAGGCTTGAAGGTGAAAGTGGATGCCTTGATATATGGCTATAGGGTAGGGTTGGAATTAGATGTTGATGAATCCTTGGTTAGAGATACTATACTAGCTATAAAATAAAAGTTGAACTATTTTGCAGTTTCGAGCGATGAGTTGTTGGGAGAGTGGTTTAGTTTAAATTTTTGTCCGGGCTGTAAGATTTCTTTAATGGATGTCCAAACCTTTTTATGGTTGTGTTTAGTATTATTTTGAAAGTGATTTTAGTATTGTTTTTTGTCTTCAGTTGTTTGCTTTTTAGTACAATTGTGAAACATTCTGAAGCTGGTACCTAGATTTGTAAAATAGGATAGTTAAGACTGTATTTGTGAGGAAGCGTGAAGAAGCTTTAATAAATAGTGAATATGCATAGTAGTGAGCACAGCTCTCAACCTTCTATCTCCAAAATGTGGAACACTGTATCTCATAATGTGGAACAAATGGGCAAAATGTAGAACACTTACTAAGTGCCTACTAAGAACCTCAACTAGAAAGCTCACAGGGTGGTTAAACTGTGTTATATTATACTTATAAAGCATTATTTTGATGAAGTAATAAGATTCAATATTACCATAAATATCAGTTAAAAAGCACTGAATGTGTGAGAGACCCTTTTGATGTTAACCTGCAAGGAACATGAATTTTTTTAAGAGTTAAAATGTGGAACATTCCTCATAATGAGATACACTTGAGAAGTATGTTGGGGAGTGTAAAAAGTGAGAAACTAAAAAAGGAACCAGCAGACTTAAGTAGAAAGTATCACTTGATTGCCAAAAAGGGAAGACCCTCAAGCTAGAGTTGCAGAAAGGGAAAGAAAAAAAAAGTGTGGTGATTAGAAGTACAGGGAAGCAGAGAGAAAAATCAGGGGATGAGAGAAAGGAAATCCAGTTACAATGGATAAACTACTCAGCAAAGTGGTAAGATGAGTTAAAATAATGAAAACCCATAAAACAAGAGTAAAGAGGTGCTAACAAAATTAAGAGAAACCAAAAAAACAGAAAGGGATTATGCTGACATGAGGAAGGGAGGTTATAGATGATACAGGCATACTTAAGCACACATGGCTAATGCAGGACTCCTATCCAGCGTGAAGCTTTGCAAAGGACAGAAAATAGTTAGGTCATTTAAAAAAGCAAGCAGATATGCTACACTAAATAAGTATAAATTCAACAGCTGAACACCTAGTAAATGCAAATATATTTACAGTTTTAACAGTTTTTTGGTTTGAGTAAAGAAAAGGAAGGACAATATAAAAAGGGATACTGATACACTTAGAAGGGCAACTGGTGAGAAGAGAAAGAAAGGAAGAAATGAAAATGGTACGGGGATATTATAAAGAGAAAGAGGGACCCAATGATGCTAAATAAGATATGGGAATGAAATGTGGTCCTGTAATGTAAATGACCTAGTGGAGGAATGAAAAAGGAGTAAAATAAAATATCATTGCAGAGGTAAGATAGATATTGCGCTACTGCAAGACACACATCGATACAAAAGGGAATGTGAAAACATGATAATGGAAGTGGTAGGACAGTCTATTATGTAAAAAATGGAAAGGAAAAGAGGAGTATTCATTTTGATTAAGAATTGGGTTAAAGATCAGAACAGATGAAAAAAAATAGAATATACATGGTTGATATACATATAAGGAAACTGGCCGGGAATAGGAATAACTCTGGTGTCAATATATTTACTTATGAAAGCTCATCTACAGAATCAAAAGCAAATGATTAAAATTATAGTCTTTCAAACAGGAACTTTAATATGGGGATGGGGAGCTAGTGACAAACAATAGGGATGTGACAGGATTACTGAGGTAAAGTACACTGTAGAGAGGAACAAGATGTCTAGGAAAATATATGTAGGTATTTGGACTAACAATGTGATGAAGGTACAGAAAAGTATGAGGGAATACATATTTTTCTTCAGGGAGATACAATACATTGGCAAGACTTTGACTGCATCTCAAAGAAACATGTTTATTTATTAGTTGAGTTCAAAACTCATTGAATTACATTATCATTCCATGTCCTTGTACCAATGAAATTAAAAATACCAAAAAAGTATTTTGAAAAGCACTGGAATTCCCTAGTTATTTAGTAAAAGCACAGGGGTTTTTGGGCTGACTACAAGGTACTTTGGTAGAAATTGCCACAACTATAGAATATAGAATAGAAATGATTATAAAAAATGCGGGTCAGTGGTAAAACAAGTATAAAATATATGACCACTGCAAAATTAGAGAAATATGACAGACAAGTTATGACAAATAAATAAAAAGCAATCAGAAAGATTAAAGAACTACAATCCATTAGTTGGGATGGTGGTAGTGATGATTACCAAGGCCAGTTAGAAACAGCAAGGAAAGGCACATTTAAATACTTAAATAATCTTAATTAATGTAGGAGAACGGTGGTAGGCATTTTGTCATAATGACTCTAACAAAAGCAAAGGAAATAAAAGGTAGATAGAATGAAAACAAAGATTAGAGATCCAAATATTGGAGCAATAGAGACTGACATAAGCAAAATAAATAAAATAATGCAGGGCTACTAAATAAACATTTTCACACAGAAAATGAGGGTAAAACCTGAGGAAGGGGCATGAAAAGGTACTTAAAGAAATGAGAACTACCCAAATTAACTAATGAAGAAAATGGAGATCTTACAAAAAAATAAGAGAGGAAGCAATTAGGAAATCTATTAAGAATCAAGCTTCAGGCAAGACACTGGGGATATATGAAATACCATCTGAAATATGGAAGCTAATAGAAAAAGTAGTAACTAAAATTTGGTTAAAGCTATTTAATGATGTCATGACAGGAAGAAGCATGCCCGTAGCTTGGAAAAAAGTAATTGTAGCAACCCCTAAAGATTAAAAACAATGATTGACTCACAATCATATAGGCCTATAGCAATCTTAAATCATGATTATAAAGTGTTTACAACACCAGCCATATACGTGTAAATAAGTGTAAATTGTCGGGTGGTAGATAAAACTTTGATAACAATATAAAATGTTAGAGTTACAAAAGTTAGCTTTTTCTTTCTTTCTTATTTTTTTTTCCTAGAAGAACTATGCAAACTTTTTGGTTTCCACAATAATGGATGATTTTAATTTTTAGAATTTACTAAGAAGCAGGGACCAATTTGAAGTGCAAAACAAGTTTATTTAAAAAATATAAATATGAAGGTAACAAGAAAGGAATGTACCCTAACCCTATTACTATTTACTGTTGGATCCACTGGCAGATGAAATAAAGAAATTCAAAATGGCAGGATAGAAATGGGAAAATATGATGGAGAAAATAGCCTTGTTCACAGATGATGTTATATTGTACCTTACAAATGCAGAAAGAGATTTGAAGACTTTATCTGAAAAAATTAAAAATATAACCAGCTAATGGGATACAAAATAAACAAAGCAAAAATAATAGTTTTGACATTTGCACCTACATAAGATTTGGTACATTACTTCCCATTCCTCAGGTGACATGCTAAAAGGACATACATAGGAGTATGGTACAAACAAAATATATAGAAGGAGGCACCAGAGATGTAGAGAGAAATGGTACAGAGAATAATAGAAAGAATCAGGCAATGAGAAATAACAATTATAGATTTAGATAGCAAAATATAAGCTATAAAAATGTTTTTGATGTCTTTGATGATCTATGTGAATCAGGCATATTGTTCACTGAAAGTGTTTTTCAGTGATAATATCCTTACACTGTTGTCAGTTGGACAAACATTAATTGAGAAAAGCACACATCCCCAAAGGAAACATGGAGAAATTTTAAAAAAGAACTTATAGTTTATATGGGAAAATAAAAGGGAAAGACCTACATGGAAAACATTTACCGATAGAAAGGGGTAGGTTGGAACTGCCAGACTTAGGGGAATATTACAATGTAATATAACTACAGTTAATATATGTGAACCAAAGCACAACTTATGAATCTAAATGAAAAAGCATGTTGATGGAGCATGAATGTACAAATGGGGATTTGAGAAGAAAAATCTAGGAAACTCTTAAAAGAGACAATATTTAAGCTGGAGTACTAACCAACAATTAAAACAAAAAAACTATTAGATAATGCTAAAATTGGGCACTACCAATAGGGTATAAGAGGGCAAGAACAGCACCAATGACACAGAATGTGACGCCTGCTTGGAATAGGGCAGAAAGAGAACCATAGTTTTGAGAAAAATACAGAGAGGTTAAGATCTTTACATGGGTTGAAGCCAAAGATGAGCTTGAATTACAGGAAAGGAGCAGGTTAATTTATTTGGCCCCAATGACAACATATAAGGATATCATGCAAGCTCGGAACAAAGAAAAACCTAATCCAGAAACTGTAATTTAAATAACAGAAGTTAAGATTAGACAATACAGCTAGGAAAAAAATTAATATAGCATAGAATGGATAACTAGACCTCAGACAGCCACAGATAGAAAATAGAGGGAACTGGAGCCAAAATGTAAACAGGCAAATCTCAGGAAAAGAATGGCACAAGTATATATTAACCCTAAGTATGCAACAAAATCTATAAGATTTAGAATATTTCCAGAGAAATGTCTTCATAGGTACTTTTGTACACCATATAAGTTACAACACACATTCCCATACGCAGATGGAACATGCCAGCAATTTGCAGGTAAGGCAAGGTAAAGGTAAGAGGAGACTGGAAACATATTCTCCTATTGAGAACATATTCTCCTATGGTTTCACCAATCTCAGATGTTAGAACCAAATTCCCAGCGAAGCTAGTCTGAGTATAGTATAAAAGTAATTCCCCAAAAAGGTAACAAGAAGTAACTCCCTCTGACATAATGGCAAAGAGGCATACGGCTAGCTAAATTAATGTAATATAATTTGTAAATTTCAGTACAGTACTGAGTACAGGAAACTGCCTTAAAAATAAGTGCATTTTTTCCTCTGAAAACTAGACTGGGAAGAGGACCCGCCTTGCATTTTTTTATAAAAATACTGGTCAGAAAGTGCCACTTACCTAAACAAATACATGCAGCATATCACTATAAAACTGATAGTCTCTCAATAAGCAACCACAAAGTAGCTCTACCCACTCTGTTTGCCCTGTGGGCTCACTCCGCTCTCCTACCCTACCCCCAATTCCCACACACCCCCAGTGGTCCTAGTCTAATACTTCCTTAACCACATCCTCAATCCCATCCGACCAATCCTATACACCAACCAGTATACATAAATTAGCCACACCCCTACTTTTACCTATCAGTTACAATTAGCCACTACTTAGAGTAATTTACCATATCCCATATCATATACCTAATAAGTATTAGGTCCCACCTCTCAAGTCTTACCTTATCCAATACCTCTTTATTATCTTAATTCAGACCCACCTCTTTACACTTTTATTAGTAACCGCAACAATATGCCTACAGCAACCAAAACTAACATAACCAAGCTAATACTCATAGCTATACTTACAATTGTCCTCATCTCAGCCTATCTCCTCACCTCCTTTGAAAAACTGTACTATTACCAGTTTAATTACTCTCCAAAACAAACAGCCATACGCACTCCTATGCTCTCCCATATTCAGATAAATATCACTTGCAATCCCAGCTATCTACTAGCTAAATACCATAGACTCTCACACATTAAATACAATAAACTCACAGTAAAGAAGGTGAAACATCAAACTAGCTTTATATATAACCCTGCATTAAAACTAAGTAATCCCTCCATAAAAGGCGGTGACATCCACCCTAACCCTGGCCAAACCAATCCCGCTACCCTAGTTACCCACCCTAAACTCCCTAACTCTTTCCTAATAGGCCATCTTAATATCCGCAGTATTAATAATAAAACAGCCCATCACCATGCCCTTCCAGATATTCACTCCTTTGACATCTTCTGCCTGACAGAAACTTGGTTAAAACCAGGAACTAAAGACAATGAAATCATTCCCTAAGGATACAGTATATTGAGACAAGACCGAATAAATTGTAAGGGCAGGGGAGTAGCAATTCTATTCAAAGATGGACTTCAGATCTCCTCCTTACCATAAAACCCACCTCAGGATAGTAAGGCAGAAGTCCTTATCTCCAGATTTCAAATCAACCCTAGCAAATCTTTATATAGGAGGGGAGGGTGGCCTAATGGTTAAGGTGTTTGCCTTACAAACACAAGGTGCAGGGTTTGAGTCTCACAAGGGATAATTGGCTAAGCTTAAAATGGCTCGCAAGGGCAGTTAGCTTAGTACTAATCTATGAACCTATGAACCTATATCATCTGTATATACCTACCTCCTGGTAATAATAGCAGTATAATAGAGGATATTCTAAGCTGGGTGTCCTCAACATACCCACAAGAGACAATAATACTAGGTGATTTTAATACTGACTGGAAAGGTGTCAACGCTGATAATCCTACTTCCCATATCAACCTTCATGGCTTTAGTCAAACAATCACCTCCACAACCAGAATCAACAAACCAAACAAAAAAGAGAGCACCTTAGATTGGATACTTATAAATAGACAGCAACAAGCTTGTAAGGTAGGAACTCTGCCAGACAATGTTAGTGATCATACTTTAACCTACATTATAAGTAAAAAAAATGGTATTTCAACCCCATCCCCCCACTTATAGGATTGCACGTACCAACAAACACTTTAACCCAGTATTATTCCAAAATGAACTTGGTGCCTGTGACTGGAACCCTCTAAAAACTCTCCCACTTGAAGAGGCTGTTAAGTATCTTAACTCTAAATTCTTAGTGATCCTTGATAAGCATGCACCTAAACGGTCTATTGAATGAAGTCCAAACCAGCCCCCTGGCTTTCTAAAGAAACTAGGCAGAAAATTTTGCTTAGGAACAGGTCTTGGGCTAAGTGAAGAGCTCTTCAAACCATCACGCCAGACTAATTTATTAAAAACAAAAGTAGTAAAACAATAGCAATAGCAATAAAAATAACAAAGCTTTCTGATATCAAAACATCCTTCCTCAGTGTCTTATACAAAATAAAAATTAGAACCAATATTTATGCTAATAACACGACACATAACTAATAACACGTGTTATTAGTATAAATATTGGTTCTAATTATCTGAAAGCTTTGCCATTTTTATCGCTATTGCTATTGTTTTACTACTATTGTTTTTAATAAATTAGTCTGGTGTGATGGTTTGGAGAGAATATTTTTTCTTCTGCTGCTGCTTTGTTTTTTTTCTCCACTTTACCATTTGTTTCCACATTTTTCACTTGACTAAGTGGAGAGCTACCAAAAATATCTCTGAGCAACAAAAGTTTAGGCATTTGAGAAATAGTACAAAAAAAGGCAATACTTATAGACAAAAAGAACTACTACTGTAAACTACAGCAAACTTACCAAAATAATCCTCAGAAGTTCTGGTCAAGTATCAATAAACTCCTTCTCCCAGGGCACTCTTGTATACCGACCCCACTAGGGGCCGATCTAAATACCCCCCATCAAACTGCCAATGCTTTCAATACTTTCTTCACAGAGACCATAAAATCACTAGCCAGTCAACTAACCCCAGATAACTCAAGTCTTCCTACCACCATACCTGGCTCTCTACCAACAATCCATGTGTAACCCATCTCTACCACTCTCATCTACAAATTCATCCAAAAACTTAAGCCTTGTACTCCTTCTGCTGACCAGCTACCTTCTAAATACCTGCAAAAAGCAGCCAAAGTAATTGCCTAACCTATATCCATCCTCATAAATAGAACCATTAAGGAGGGAACCATTCCAGACATCTGGAAAATCTCCCATATTATCCCCCTACACAAAGGTGGTAACTCAAATGATTACTCTAACTCCCTGCTGATAGATCTTTTATCACCCTTAGCAAACATTATGGAGAAATGCATTCATCATCAAGTATTAAACCATTTATCTCAACATAACAAAATAACTAACTGCCAGCTTGGCTTTAGGCCATCACATAGTACCACAACTGCCTTATTATCCTTTACAGATGCCATCAATAGAAATTGCAATAAAAACAACCTCTCATCTGCACTCTTTATTGACCTCTCAAAAGCTTTTGACATGGTAAACCATGCCCTTCTTATAAACATTCTTGAATCCCTTTCCCTTGACTCTCAGGCTGTTCGATGGTTCAGGTCCTACCTCAGCAGTAGGCAACAGGCAGTTCTCTGGGAAAATAATATATCATCCCTCCTGCCAGTCACCCTTGGAGTCCCTCAGGGCTCTATTCTAGCACCTCTTCTTTTCTCACTATTTATCAATGACCTCCATG
Organism: Protopterus annectens; assembly: GCF_019279795.1. Taxonomy (NCBI): domain Eukaryota; kingdom Metazoa; phylum Chordata; order Ceratodontiformes; family Protopteridae; genus Protopterus; species Protopterus annectens. The sequence continues at coordinate 488,506,965 of NC_056741.1, read as the reverse complement.
TAGCAATTCCTCAGGCCACCTGCATTCAATATGCAGATGATTTGATGCTAATATGTTCAGCAAACTCCCCATCAGAACTACATTCTCTAACTCAGAAAGTATTTAACATAGTAGAAACATGGTTCACAAAACATCTCCACCTTCTCAATGCTAAAAAAACTAAGCTCCTACTCTTTACACCCACCAGTAAATCCTCCCCCATAAATTTCTCAGTCAGTTCCAGTAATGGCACCCTTACATACCCCGACTCTACCACTACATTGTTAGGAATTACTATTGACAATAACCTTAATTTGATAGCCATATAAACAACACCATAAAAACAGTCAACAGAAAAATAGGCTCCGTATATAGAATCAAACTTTTCTTAACTCCAACAGCCAAAACCAAAATTGTTCACTCCCATTTAATCTCAACTCTTCTGTATGCCTCACCCATATATACTAACCTAAAGAAAAATAATCTTATCAAACTAGCTAATTCCCATAATAACACCACCAGATTTGCTACTGGCAATCCCTTTAGAACTCACCACTGTCTGAATCTACTGCAGCTAGGTTGGCTTGAACTATAAAACCATCTGATATTCTCCCAACTCACCATTGCCCACAAGATATTCTACCAATGTAATAGCACTCCTATACTCTCCAACCTCATAATCCCCTACAAAAATCTAAATTCACTACGCTCTTCTAGCAAACGTCTAGCTAGCATAAGCAAGTCTAACAACTTGGCTGGAGATTCCCTGTTCTCTAACACAGTGGGAAAAAACTGGAACCTACTAATAAATGAACTAACTTTACTTTCTTCCTTGCCTCTCTTTAAACAAAACCTCAAAAGACACCTCAAAACACATTGGTTATGCCCCTGCAGCAACCCTGACTAATCTTCTGTTTTCACTACTTATATCTCCTTTTCCAACTTTATTTACTAAAACTTTACTGCTTACCCCTTGAAAGCAGGACTGTAACTGGTAAACTCAAATCAATGTACTGTGTGTATTCTATCCTGTTGATGTACTAAAATTCCTTATATATCATTCTGTATAATAATCTCCCTTATACTGTATGTCACTTTTCTGGGCAGCCACGGTGGTGCAGTGGTTAGCATTGTCGCCTCACAGCAAGAGGTTCTCTGGTTCAATCCTCTGCTGGGGTACCTTCTGTGCGGAGTCTGCATGTCCTCCCTGTGGTCATGTGAGTTTCCTCTGGGTGCTCCGGTTTCCTCCCACATCTGAAAGACATGCTGCAGGTGGATTGGACATTCTAAATTGGCCCTAGGTGTGTGTGTGTGTGTGTGTGTGTGTGTGTGTGTGTGTGTGTGTGCCTTCTTTGGAAGGTTGGGCACTGGGCTGGCAACTTGACACTGTAAAACTCCACTGCCAATCATGAGCAGACAGGTGATCCGCTGTGGTGACCCCTCCGCTGTGGGAAAAAGCCAAAAGAAGAATATTGTTTGTCACTTTTCTAGTGCAAATACCTATTTTACTATTGCTTGTTGTATTTTTATTGAAATCCTTTCATTTACTATGTAACAATATAAGCTTTTCTCCCCAGGCCTCTACTGAAAATGGAAATATATCCAGTTAGACTAGCCTGGTTAGCAAATGTAAAATAAAATAAATAAATAAATAAAATATTTTTGGGGAGTGTGATGGGTTAAGGACCTTTAAACAAGAAATACAGGAAATAGTAGATAAAGTAATAAGAAAACCTTTACTCTTAACTAAATAAATGATGGTATCAAGCTGGATTAATTAACTGGGATTTAGATATGAGTCAGCATTATTAACCTTACTATTAATAGTAGCCAAAAATGCTATCACAAGGAAATGGAGAAGTAAAGATCTACTGACAGGTCAGGATGTCAACAGACTTAAGGAAGGCTGACAGGTCAGGATGTCAACAGAATTAAGGAAGGCTAACAGGTCAGGATGTCAACAGAATTAAGGAAGGCTAACAGGTCAGGATGTCAACAGAATTAAGGAAAAAGGCAAACATCTAGAACTGGATTTAGGCAAAAGGGGAAGTGACAATGTTTTTAGTTAACTATATGGAACAAATGGGAATTAGCTTGAATCCTGAGAACTGAAGAAGGAAATTAATAGATAGCTAGAATATAGTGATAATGACGTATCCCAATAAAAGGAAACAATGGAAACATACTGAAACAAACAAAAATTTTCACTGAGCGAAACTGGATTTGATTGTATGTAGTTTATTTAGCTTTTAAATATTTTCTGTTTGTATGTTGTTATATTATTTCATATATGAGTTGGTTAGGGAAAATGCCATGAGATATGCACATGGGCTTTCAGAGGTGTAGCTGGTTCAAACAGCACCCTGTGCTGGTCCCGGTCCTTCTATTGTCACACCAACCAGGTGGCCAGATATATTCCACTCTCCCTCCTGTCCCAGCTCTTCAATACAAGTAGGGTTGCCAGGTGTCCGTTTTTTGACTGGACTGTCCAGTTTTCTGACTAATTGTCCGGTTACAAATTTTATTCAAAACCGGACACATGAAGTCCGGGTTTTGTGCCACTGACACGGTCTCAAGCTTTTCTCCCATGCCATCTTTACTCTCTCTCTCTCCCCTCCTTATTGCCTTTAGTCCTAGTGTGCTTTTTGGCTATAATTAGAGCCATTACCTGACTCCGGACTGTCCAGAAATAAGGCACCCTGTCTGGAAAACGGCGACTGCCTTTTCTTGTCTAGAAAAAAATAAAATATTTTCATTTAATTAAAAAAAAATGTTTTTAAGGGTGTTCTACTTTAAGAACACACTTTGCATCTGGTCACACGCACTGATGCAGAAGAAGCTGAAATTGCTTACATGACATCTTCATCTTCTGACCGCGCGGTGGAATTTGAATTCCAGTCTCCAGAAGACGTTTGGAGTTTGGACTTCACAGCGGACCACAAGAACAATAAATGGTTGGACAAATTCAGAGAGGTAGGGGTGTGTGTTTGTGAGGCTGCCGCTGCTATGAAGAGAATACCAAAGAAATCAGTGACAGTGATTTTTGGCACCCTGAGAAAGTAACTGAAAATAGGTCAGCTCTGTAGCTATGGTAGTTTGGGTTAAATACCTCCGGGTTTGGTTTAATGCAACTCGTGCAAGGCTTTTTAATGGAATATTAATACAACTTAAACTGAGCTACAAACTATTTTCCTCACTAATCATGAAGGGTCATTGGCATAGGCTTTTTGATTATGGGAATAGAGTATACCTACTGGTTATTGCGGTCTTTTTGCCTAAACTCAGGGAACCTCCTAACTGTAGTTAACAGGATGGCCAGATTTATATCTGTGCTACCAATAGCATTTTTGGCATTATTTGGAGTAGGATGGCTTTACCATGAGGGCGACTTCAGTGTTTGATTCGACATAATGTGTGCTTCTATATTTGGAACACTGCTTTCCATTCCTAAAACCATCTGGCATTTTTGTGCTGGAAGAGCCCAGAAAGGAATAGATTTTAAAATTTAAAAAGACAGCTTTATTGTTATAGTTGCTGTGGTGTGGAACGTGTCTTTGTATCATAGAATTGGCTATCTTGGCAGGTTAGGGGTAATTAGAATTGTCATTTATTCAACTGCGAGCTGCTTCAGCATTTGTCCATTTGTAGATGTAAGTGTCTTGGGGCTTGGCGACTGTGGCACTAGGTGTCTGTCCTTGTGCAGTTACAGTAATTTGGGTCTTGCATGCATTACATGAGCACTGTTCAGTTGACTGACTCCTGCTTTGTATATAACTTTATGTATATTTTTGGCTTTCCCTGTGGTAATTATTTTGTATAGTTTTGTATATAAATGTTTTGTTCCACACTGTGCCTTAAACCCTTTCAGTAAGGACAGGTATGGTACAGGATTTTCTTTGCTGTCCAGGTTGATGTATGTCTTATCTACTGTACTCTTTTTTTAAACTTAACATGTCCCAAACCTAACATGGAGCATGTTTTATAACTTTTGTCTGGAAGTTCATGTTTTTTTTTTTTTTAATACATTACCTCTGCTTTTGGCAGTGTCAAGAGAGGGTATTCCCTCTGTTCAGCTGATGTCACAATGATGTCACAAAATGGGAGGGGCATTGTTGGGAGAGGGGTGGGAGTGGGTGGAGTTATGAGTGATGTGAGGGGTGTGACCTTAGTCCGGTTTTAGCCACAAAGAAACCTGGCAACCCTAAATACAAGAGAAGAAAAAGTCCACTTCTGTTAGCACAACAAGCAGGTGTCCTGCCAGATGCTTACCCCTTCCCTCCTGTACCAGGCCTTCAATGGAAATCCAGGAGCCAATCAGGATCCTTCACTGTACCCTGTCCTGACTCTCCTTCCTCACATTTAGTAAGCAGTTGCTACAGTTTATATTCCATGCTGAGCTTTACAGTGCTTAGATTTTACTTTAAAAAAAGATTTCTTTCTTTTTTTTTGTACTTTTAAATTGTACCAAACTGTTTGCTATAATGTAACAGTTTAGGCAACACATAGTGTGCTGATTTAACTAAAAAATAAATCTTTCTTTACTTTTAAACTGTAGCAAGCAGTTGCTACAGTTTAGACAATACATAGAAAGCTACTGCACTCAGATTTAACCACAAATGCAATACCAGCTTTTAAAAGCCAGTATGCATTAAAGAGTGTTAGGGTTTGGCTGATCTCACCCCTCAACACTTTGCAACCAGGACAGTTGGCCTGTCTCCCCACCCTAGCTATGTAACTATGGATTTTAAGGATATGCTATAGTATAGTTTAAGGCAAATTTACAAAGATAAGAAAGTACAGATGTGTAAAATCTTACCATAACAATAGATGTCCTTCTCTTCACTGTTACAGTATTCCATACAGTTTGGATCCCTTGCCTATAGCAGTCTGACATCCGGCCAGTATACCAAAGACTTAGGTTGTAATAGGGATGTTTTACGTCACATGTATGCTCCCTGTGCATGGTGTAGGGCATAAAGGTGATGCATGGATGTACCATCCTCAGAACTGAAAAAGCCCCAGGAGGAATAACAGTCCAAAGAGAAAAGAGGAACATGTGCAACCAGAAGGAGAAAGAAACAAGGAGAGGAGGGAGGGAGTGAATATTCCAACAGTGAAGATATGGACATCTACTGTTATGGTAAGATTTTACACAACTGTACTATGTCCTTCTATATCACTGTTGCAGTATTCCTTACTGTAGTGAAAGTACAAAAGCTCAGGCAGGAAAAATGGGCAGAGGAAGGTCCAGTAGAGCCTTCAAGAAAGCCATGCAGGATAGCCATGGTAAATCTAGCCCTGGAAGCCACATCCAACATATAGTGCTTAGTAAAAATGTGTACAATTGTAAGTAGCTGCCTCAAGGATGGAGTTGGTATACAATCCTTTGAAAAAAGCACCAGAAGAAGCCACAGCCCTGATAGAATGAGCCTTAACATAAGAAAGGCCTTTCCCATGAAAGGAGTAACAAAAGGAAATGGCCTTAGATATCCATGAAGAAATAGTTTGCTTAGAAACAGCCAAACCAAAGACCTAAGACGAAAGAAAACAAAAAGTTGCTCAGATTTATGAATGACTGTAGTTTTATCCAAATGATATCTGAGTTGTCTATGTAAATCAATCCAAGGTGTGAAGAACCTTTTTAATAGCAGATTGCAGAGAAGGGAAAAAAGTGGACAAATGAATAGACTGAATAGTCAACTCATTAATCACCTTGGGCATAAAAGAAGAATTAATATGAAGAGACACCCTGTCCTTATGAAAAACTAAAAAAGGAGGAACAACCATAAGGGCCTGCCCTCAGACACCCATCTGGCTGAGGTAAGGGCCAAAAGGAGGACAGTCTTCCAAGAACAATGTTGTAAAGAAGAAAAAGCTGCAGGCTCAAAAGGAGCCTGAGTCAATTTTTTCTAAAACAAAATTAAGATCCCAGGAAGGTGGAATGGGCTTCATGTGTAGGTCTTATACGAAAGATGTCTTTACGAATTGTTTGACCTCAAATCTGGAACCCAAAGGAAGAGTCAATAACAGACAAGCAGAAATGGCTGACAGGTGGGCTTTAACAGAAGAGTATGCCAATCCAATATTGAGAAACTCACACAGTAAGAAAGAACCAAAGGAACTTCCATAGAAAGTGAATCCAGGTTACAAGCAAGACACCAAAAAGAAAATCTCTTCCATTTGGACAAATAAGATTTCCTGGCAGTGGGTTTCCCAGCCTCCTGCACAACCCAAAGCACATCCCCAGAAAAAAGGTGCCTAACAAGGATCAAAACCCTATCACCCATAGCATAATTTGAAGAGTGGACAAGTGAGGATGGATGAGAGACCACTTGTCCTGAGTGAGTAGGTCCACCCTTTGAGTCAGCATGTGATTACCCTTGGCTAAATGCAGAAAAAGAGGGAACTAATGCTGTCTGGGACAAAAGAGAGTCACTAACAAGATTAGGGGAGAGTATTTTTCTATCTTGAACAGGACAATGATTTTTATGTTAGCTGCCAATAGGGGTATGGGATTAAAAGGAAATGCCCCTTTAAAACGAGCTCATAAGTTTAGAGGTTTGAGACAATAATTGGTCCTCTTGTAATTGATTTTATTATACAAGTTGTGTGTTTTAATTGCTTGTTAGATCTGAAGAAACAACTGTGAGTTACGAAAGTGCTCATCTCTTTGTATTATTCCTGTGTTTGCTTTATTTTATTTGTATTAGTGTTTTCCATTTAGCTGACTTTTGTATTTATTTGTTTTTACAAATTTTATCTTTGTCAGCTATTTGCTCCAGTTCTTGGTTTATTTCTGTGTTCTTGCAATTATATGAGGTTGGAACATGGCAGAAGGTGGAGTTCCAAAATTGGATTATGTACCTCATGATGGAAATGCAAGTTGTTTTCTGCCTATTAATCAGTTTGATCATTTTTTAACTGTGGCTGTTAATCCTTTACCTTCATGTGATATCAGTGGTGCTAGAACAGATTTGCATCAGAGACAGAATCAGGTAATTTCAAAGTTATTTTAGTCATTTGGACAATAACATTTAGAGGTTTAAGTGGTTGCAGTGGCGAGGGCTTCATTTTGAGGCTTGCTTGAAGTTTAAACTTACCCCTATAGGTCAACATATTTGTAAAATGCCAGCATATGGTAGCTCATTTCCAGATCTCATGAAAGAGTGGTGGGTACTTAATTTGGAGATGAGCTCAAACTATATAGAATTGCTGATAAGATTCTTTGGGATTAATTTTGTTAGACAGCATTTAAATGCACATCAGGATATTCATCAGATAGGATTGATTTGATTTGCCTTTTATTAGAGTTGGTTTTGAAGTATAATGTTTTTGTTTTTAGTGATAAATATTTTATTCAGAAAGTGGGCATTGCTATGGGCACCATGTGTGCAAACAGCTACACAAACATGGTGCTCACTCACTTAGGATGTGTTATATGTTTTTGATTCATGTCATTCTTTTTTAAATTGTGTTTTACATAATAGCTGATTTGTGGATGACATGTTCTTCTTATGGGCTGGTACGGCTGATGACCTTATTTCGTTTGTGGAGTATTTGCAGTGTATTACATGGTTGCTTAGATTTACGGTTAATTATTCCTGTTCGCCCATTGACTTCTTATGTGTTTCTAGGACAGCAAGCAGTCTAGACACTGTTTTGTATAAGAAACGTTGTAAAGTTAATAATAAACTACGTGCTCACAGTATGCACTCTAAAAAGTTGAAGGTGAATGTAATTAGAGGCCAGTTTTTTAAGAATGCTAGACTGCACACAAAAGATAGTGACATGCATGCTTCTTTTGATACCCCATCAAATGAATATTAGAAATGAGGGTATTCTGAATCAGATATTGTACGAGTGCAGAATGATGTTTCATCATTTAGACATGATAGAGCTACGTCATACTTTAATACGAGTGAGGTACATCTTATTGATAGAAATTATAGAGGTGATCATCGTAGGATGTCTCTTACATATCTGAGTGATGTTGGTTCTGTTTGTAATATTATTAGGAAGGATTGGAAGGCTTTAATGTCAGACTTAAAAAATAGAGAGGTTCTAGATAATGAACCTCATAATCCATCTTTAAAAGGGATGCTTTGTTACAAACCTTTAGCTTCAAATATTAACATGAAGAGGTTTTAAGAAGGGTAAGGACAGTTCCCTGTGGAGCATGTAATATGTACAGTTATATTAAGACTGATAATTTTTTTATACACCCCCTTAAAAGACAACTGTTCATGTTTGAATTATATTTTGAATGTGGTACAAGAGATTTGGTATATTTGGCTATGTGTGAGGTTTGTGGTTCATATTATGTTGGTAAGACTAATAGATGTCTTAGGAATCATATAAGGGAGCATGTTTATGCAATTTATAAGGGTGACCATAGGAATGCATTAGCCAAGCATATCATTAAAGGAAGGGTTACACATGTTTAAATGTATGGTGCTACCATTAAAGGAAGGGTTACACACGTTTAAATGTATGGTGCTACCATTAAAGGAAGGGTTACACACATTTAAATGTATGGTGCTACCATTAAAGGAAGGGTTACACACGTGTAAATGTATGGTGCTACCATTAAAGGAAGGGTTACACACATTTAAATGTATGGTGCTACCATTAAAGGAAGGGTTATACACATTTAAATGTATGGTGCTACCATTAAAGGAAGGGTTACACACGTTTAAATGTATGGTGCTACCATTAAAGAAAGGGTTACACACGTTTAAATGTATGGTGCTACCATTAAAGGAACGGTTACACACGTTTAAATATATGTGCTTCAGAAGTATCAAGCTTCTGCCAGTGGAGGTGATGTTAAGACTCGTACAAAGTAGTTAGAGATGAAATGGATTTTTATGTTAGCTGCCAATAGGGGTATAGGATTAATGGAAATGTTTCTTTAAAACCAGCTCTTAATTCTAGAGGTTTGGATGATTACACTCTTGTAACTGATTGTATTATATAAGTTGTGTGTTTTAATTGTTAATTAGGTCTGAAGAAGCAACTGTGAGTTGCAAAACTGCTCCTCTCTCTGTGTTTGTTTTATTTTATTTTTATTGAAGTGTTTTCCATGTAGCTGACTTTGTATTTATTTATTTTTACTAATTTTATCTTATTCAGCTATTTGCTCCATTTCTTAGTTTATTTCTGTGAATCAAGAAAGCAGAACAAGAAAATCAGATATTATATTTAATGAGAAAAGAACAAAAGTAGCATTAATAATTGAAATAGCTACATAGGTTCATAGGTTCATAGGTAGGTACTAGGCTATCTGCCAGAGGGCATTTATAAGCCTAGCCAGAGTGTGTCGGCTTCCGCCACCCCATTGATTAATTAACTGAGCCTCTGTCAAGCAGAGCCAATGAAGTGATCCCAGGGGTGTATTTTCTATTACTCATCCACTCGTCGAGGTTTCTCTTGAAGAGTGTTAGTGAGGGGCTCTGCCTAATGTAGTTAGGAATTTTGTTCCAAAGCATGGGGAGTCTCTGTGACAGGAATCTATCCCTCCAGCATGTTTTATTTATTGTTGTGGCGAGGTTTAGCTCACTAGAGTGCATGGCTCACAGTGACTTGGATTTCTTTAGGTGGAGCATGTCCATCAGTTCTGAGTTGGACATGGCTTTGTAAGTCGGGCAGAGATCACCTCTGAGTAAGTGATATGCCACTGAGTACAGCCAGAGTTTTTTCAGTTGGGCTGCATAGGACATATGTTTGAGGCCAGTAATCCTCTTGGTGAGGTACTTTTGTGGCCCTTACAGCTGCTGAAAGTGCCTTGTGAGGTACATCCCAAATGGGACATTGTACTCTATGATGGGTCTGATGAGTGATGAGTAGAGGGGCACTATAACCTCTTTATTTCTAGATGCGAACCCTTTAGTAATTAGATGGGCCACATAGAAGGATTTCCTAACTACTTTGGCAATATGATTGTCAAAGGAGAGATTACTATCTGCCTGGGTCCTCAGATCTCTTATTACCTCTTCTGTATTAAGAGGGCTGCCACCTATGTGGTAATTCGTGGGTGTTTTCTTTTTCCCAAACGGGATGACTATGCATTTTTTGGCATTTAGGTTGAAGCCATGACTTTGACACTAGGTGTCTGTCTCAGTAAGGCCCTTTTGGAGGATGTCCATGTAAGCCAGAGAGTCAATTATGGCTGCCAGTTTGCAGTCATCCGCGAACTTGGTTAGCCATAGTCCTCCTGTGTTTGCCTGTAATTCTGAGAAGTATATGCTGAACAGTAGGGTTCCCAGGACCAAGCCTTGCAGGACACCACTTGTGATTGGTTTAGAGTCGGACCTGGAGCCCACTATTCTTACCGTGTGAGTTCTGTCTGTAAGCCAGTTGGCAAACCATCTAGTGACATAGGGGTTTATGTTCAGGCTGGTGGGTTTTTCTGTAATACCCGAGTGGGGAATGGTGTTGAAAGCCTTGGCGAGGTCAAGGTAGGCTGTGTAAACCACCTTTCCCTCGTCTACGGCCTTGGTGACTGTCTCAAAGAAGTCAACCAGGTTTAGTAGGCATGATCTGCCTTTAACAAAGCTGAACTGAGTTATTATTATTTTAATAAAAAAATTTGGACACTTTTATTAAGGGTCTTCAACAGTGGCTATGTCTGGTCATTCTGCAGTAGTATTTGACATTTTATTTTTAAAGTGCTGGGACTTCTAACCATTATACTGTCCTTTATACTGAGACATAAAATAACAAAATGCAAAGATTTGCATGCAAGAACTAGAATAATATTAAATAAAGAGCACAGGATTATTCCTATATATTTAGAGGAGCAACAAGGCTAATAAAAATAGTTTTCAAGCATAATGAAGTATGTCATTGACAAAGGTAATGTCATATGAACAGCAGAAGGAAGCAGTTCCTGTTACACTGAAAATGCTGAGGAGAGCACTTTTATGAGACAAAGATTGAAGCAACACTAATTTTTAATGAACTTTAACTGTTACCCCAACTTAGAGAGGGAGTCTATTCCTGTTGTGGTATTAGAAATCCTAAGCATTTAGAGAAATTGAAAAAGAAAAAAGAAAAAAGAAAAAGAAGAAATATGAGACCTAGTAATAGAAGTCCCAAAGCTTTAAAAATAAAATGTCAAATGCTACTGCAGAATGACCAGACATAGCCACTGTTGAAGACCCTTAATAAAATTGTCCAACTGTTTTTATTAAAATAATAATAAATTGTGTATTATAATTTTAATAACAGGTTTGGATAGTTTTATTAGTTTCTCCAGCAGTGGCTATTTTTGGTCATTTCACATAGCAGTGGTTGGTTTTGGATTTTTTAATGTTTCTCATTTGTGATCTAGTGGATTCAGTTGCTTTTTATAGACGTCGAAAATTAAAGTCTGATTAAAATTGTGATTAAAGTCAGCAACTTCCAAAACTTTAAGCATTTGTCAGTGGGTCTCTATTTCCTGCTCAACTGATATAGGGGCTGTGTACCTATACTCCTGCTATTTATATAAATTAATTTAAAGAATGCTTTACCTCAACATAGGGGTAATATGAAGACATAACATAACCTCAGAATTAGTATATATTTTCCTGGGATCAGAAAAAAGTGGTAGTCCTGTTTTGTCACTGGGTCTGCTCTGTTAAGTCATTCCTTGCCGTTAAACTGAACTGTCTGAGTTTAGTCTGTGTGACTCCATGGGTGTCTGCACTAAATATAACTCAGGCTCCTAAGTAACTGCAAATTACAAGCACATTATATTATTGTAACAAACGTTAACCTTTAAATATATGTTTAGACTAGAAGGAGAGAAAATGCTACTGCTAAAGTGTTTTCAAATCTACAGGTACAACTGGAAAATGAAAGCAATACTGTTGCAGTGACATAGGTGATTTTTGAGGCTAAGTTAAGCAAATACAAGATAGGATCATAGGTATGTACTAGGCTAATCCCCCTGGAGCCTTTACAAGCCTAGCCTATAGAAGTCCCCTGGCATCATGCCGCCTGACATTAATTCCCATTGCCTCTATCAAGTAGAGCCAGTGGAGTTCACAGTGCTTCTATCAAGTAGAGCCACTGGAGTGATCCTTGGGGTGAACTTTCTATTTCCCATCCACTCAAGATTTATCTTGAAGATGGCCAGTGAGATGATCTGCTTGACATGTATGGGAAGTCTATTCCAGAGTTTGGGTAGTCTCTGAGTTATGAACCTGTCCCTCCAGCATGTTTTGTTGATAATGGAAATGAGGTTGAGGTCTCTGGAGCATGTGGTGCGGAGGGATTGAGATTTCTGTAGATGTAGCATTTCTAACAGAGTTGGGTCAGACATGGCTTTGTAAGTCAAGCAGAGATTGCCTCTTAGTAGACGATATGAGACAGGGAATAGCTGGAGTTGTTTGAGTCTGTCAATGCAGGACATGTGTTTAACGCCTAGGGTCTTCTTTGTGAGGTACTTTTGTGGCCTTTCCAGCTGTTGCATGTGTCTAGTGAGGTACATGCCAAATGGGGCATTATACTTGATTATTGGCCTAATGAGGGAAGAGTAGCGAGAGATGATAACCTCTTTTTTCCTGGATGCAAAACCCTTGGTAATGTGATGTGCCACATAGAAGTACTTTATGACCACAGTGGCAATGGGTGCTGTCAACCTGTCCCCTGATCTCTTATGTGTTCAGTGGGCTCCCATCGATGTGGTAATTAGTGGGTACTGAGTTTTTTCCAAAGGGGATGGTGACACATTTTTTGGTATTAAGCTTAAGGCCATGATTTCAACACCAGTCATTGGTCTCAATGATGCCTTTCTGTAGGATGTCTACATCACTTGGGGAGTTAATAATGGCTCCCAGGTTGCAGTCATCTGTGAACTTGGTCAGCCAGAGTCCCTCCATGTTAGCCTGGACATCTGAGAAGTAGATGCCAAACAGGAGAGGACCAAGGTCCAATCCCTGTGGGACTCCACTTGTGACTGGTCAGTAGTCTGACCTGGAGTCCGCTACTTTCACACTGTGGGTTCTATCTGTGAGCCAATTTGTAAACCACCTAGTGATATAGGGGTTGATGCCTAGTTTGGTGAGTTTATCAATAATTCCTGTGTGGGAAATGGTATTAAAGGCCTTGGAAGATCGAGGTAGGCTGTATGATCTTCCTTGCCCTCATTCACAGCTCTGGTGACTGACTCAAAGAAGTCAACCAGGTTGAGCAGGCATGCTCTACCTTCATAAAATCAAACTACTTGGGATGTAGAGTTTGGAGATTCCCTATATCCTTGTTAATTAGGTCCATGATGATGCATTCCATAGCCTTACATATCAGACTCATCAGACTAATGGGGGTGATAATTCCCAGGGTCTGTAGTCGCTCCCCCTTTATTGAGAGAGATGCCTGTAGCAATGCACAATTTGGTAGGGACAAAGCCTGAGGCGAGGCTGTGATTGAACAGGGCACACAGATATGGTGCCAGTTCACTTTGTAGTTCATGTAGAATACATCCAGGGATATTGTTGGTCCCATTGAAGCTGTATTCTTGGCCTTGGACAATGCAGCTTTAACCTGTACTGCAGTAATGCTGGGTGCCTGGCATTCCTCCGGTATTGTGATTGGTCCTTTAGGGGGGGGAGAGAGGGGTAAAGTTAGCACTGAATCTGTCAGCCAGTATGTTGGCAATATCTGTTGGCTCAGTATAGGAGGTACCATTGTGCAGTAACTCGGAGCAAACCGGGGTATTGCTGTGGAGATTCTTGATATAACTGTATAAGGCTTTGTGGTTGTTTTTAGTGTATGCCACAATTCTGCCTTCATAGCTGACTTTAGAGGTTTTGATGAGGGGATCTCAACTTTTTGTTGAGGCTAATAAGGGAGTTTTTCCAGTCTTGGGACTTCACCTTTTTTTGCAACAGTTTCTTCCTTCTGTTGTAGAGTTTATTAGTGACAGGGGTCCACCAGATTGGCTTCCTTTTTTTGGAGGAGTGTGTCTTGGTTCTGTTGAGCATGGCTAGTTCCATGCATTTATGTATGTGTTCATACAGTGCATTGGTGTATGATTCAGCAGTCATGCATCTATTTTCCATTGACATGGGTGCCGTGAAGTTAGCCACCTCTGTTTTTAGGAGTCCAAAGTCAGCTTTGAAGAAGTTTTTCATGGTGGTTACCTTTACAGGGGGGTGTGGGTGAGATGTGGATTTCCATGGTGATTAGTTTGTGGTCGGATCTAACCAGGGAGGAATTGACTATTGGTGTAGAGCAAAGGTTGCCCATGTTAGTAATAACCAATCAAGGATGTTGCTTCCTCTAGTGGGGGTAATAATGAGCTGGTCCAGGGAATTGGAATTGATGAATTCCGGGAAGCGTTGGGCCAGTGTACTGGTTCATGAGTAACTTTCCCAGTTGCTGGAGGGGTAGTTGAAGGTACCAAGTATGAGAGTGTTGGGTTGGACCCTAATAGTACCCAGGGTGCTTAGGCATGTGAAGTGAGAGTCTTGGGACATGGTTGTGGACCTATAGCAGGCTATGACCTGAATCGCTGTCATACTCAATGTTAGTTATAAGTGAAGTATCTCAGATGTGTTATGCTGGGCTACTAGTCTGGAGGTGTGCATATCCTTTATGAATATGGATACACCACAGCCTTTAGATCTTCGGTCCATGTTCTGGGGTCGAAAGGTGTGGAATGAGTTATAGGCTGGTAGCATAGGGGTGCTTTCTGCTGCTTTAAACCAGATCTCTTTTACAGCATAAATGTCGATGTTCTCCATATTGAGGAGTGCTTCAAGCAAGTGCATCTTGAGATTTAGACTTCTAGCATTGAGCAGCATGACCCTCAGATTGTATTTATTTATAGCTGTTACGGTGGTAATTCGGTGTTTGGAATACCACCAAAAAAAGGCACTATAGATGTTATACATTACCACACTGGTGGATGAAGATTGAGCTCTTGAGCTTCAGTAGCTGGAGGTTCCACCCGGTGAAGAATGGAGTACCTCCATAACGCATCAGTTTTGGCAAGTTGTGCTGCTAGTGATGCCCTTTTGGGGGGAATTTCCCCTTTTTTCAAGTTTGTGTGAGCATAGATTTCTTATATATAAGTTCAAGGGGGGGTGTTATACACTGAAGAAAAAAGTGTACAATCTTGTTTTCTACTAATGCCTACTGACACACCAAAGGTACACTTTTATTATGTTGCATAAGCTCTCCTAAGGGTAGTGCTGATGGTTACATATAAAGCATCCCTATGTAGTAAGTTAAAACATTCTTTAAGCTAAATGAGTGAACAACAAGCTGCACTCATATAATACAGACATTCTCATGATCAGATCCTTTCTGGTATAACACCATTATAATACCTCACTTCTTCAGAGATAATTATTTGTCACTTATCCAGACTATTAATTCTTACTAGAATAGGCAATTTTCTATGCATGGAAAATTGTTTCAGTGGGTTATTAAAGTCTGTGGAGAAAACAGATCTTTAAACAATCTAGATACGACTGCCTGTGTTTCATTTTATTTTTGTTTAGGTATTTTAAACTTCATGTCTTGTTTCTTTTGTGGGAATGCCTTGTCATTATTAACATGTACTAACATAGATTATTGTTTCTCTCAGTATGTGCTGTGCACAATAGCATATAGTCTATATAAAGGTAAGCCATTGTAATGGTATGAAAGGTGATTGTGCATGTATACAGGGCTGAGTCTGTGCTTATTAACAGTGACTTCAAACTGTACCCTTGTCTCTATATGTATTTCTTCAGAGCACGCCACATACAACAAGAGGAAAACAGTAATAATGAGATGGCCAACTTACAAAAGGGTTACACAGCTTTTAGAGAGGAAACTGGGAAGACCTGAAGAATTTAAGCCAACCATGAAGTAATGGTCTGCATATTCAGAAAAAACATAAGTGCTATTTTATGGCAAACAAATGTCAACATTACAAAGTGCTATTGTTACATTGACAATCAGGTTATTCTATAATCTGATTCAGCATCAAAACCTAAGTGTAAAAGCTGTACTTATATTGCAAAAAAATTAATGAGACATTTCGTGCCTAAAGCACTTGTAGTTGTAGAAAGATTTCATTTTAAAAGCTATAGACAAAGAGTCAGTGAACATTTCACAGTCTTCTAATGAAATGTTGGCACTTGTAATGAAGAGTGACAACAGACAGAGAAAAAAAGATTGAAAAGCCAAGAGAAAAGTTAATCTCGAACATCGTACTTCTCCTTTTATTTTGTTTTTGCTGAGGGTCAAGCCTTCCTGTACCCCCTGATATGTCGAATGGTGGGGACATGCCACCTGCACCCCTTGAATTTATATATAGGTTCATAGGTTCATAGGTTCATACTAGGCTATCTGCCCAAGGGCATTTATAAGCCTAGCCCATAGTTATGTGGCTTTCGCCACCCCTTTAGTTTGAATAAAAACTATGCCTATCATTTTGCTGTGCCTCTGTCAAGCAGTGACGCTGAAGTAATCCCTGGGGTATATCTGCAATCTCCCATCCATTGGTCAAGATTCCTCTTGAACAAGACCAGAGAGGTGCTCTGCCTCACATGTACCGGGATTTTGTTCCACAGCATAGGGAGTCTCTGGGTGATGAATCTGTCCCTCCAGCACGTTCTATTTATAACCGTGTCAAGGTTTAAGTATCCCGCCCTTGTGGTTCTGAGGGATCTAGATTTTTTGAGGTGAAGCATATTCATCAAATCTGGGTTTGACATGGCCTTATATGTCAGGCACAGGTCACCTCTGAGCAAGCGGTATGAGACTGAATAGAGCTGGAGTTCTTTCAGTCGGGCAGCATAAGACATATTTTTGAGACCCTTTATCCTTTTGGTGAGGAACTTTTGGGGCTTTTCAAGCTGCAGCAGGTGTCTGGTCAGATACATTCCGAACGGGGCATTGTACTCAATCATAGGTCTAATAAGTGATGAGTACAGGGACGATGACCTCCCTTGATCTAGATGTGAATCCCTTCATGATCAGGTGGGTGATATAGAAGGTTTTCCTAACTACTTTAGCAACATGAGTGTCAAACGAAAGGCTACTGTCAACCTGGGTCCCCAGATCTCTGATGACTTTTTCTGTGCTCAGTGGATTGCCACCTATATGGTAGCTAGGGGTAGCCTTGTTTTTCCAAAAGGGTATGACTATGCATTTTTTGGCGTTTAACTTCAGGCCATGGCTCTGGCACCAGTTATCCATTTCTGTGAGGCCCTTCTGGAGGATATCTGTGTCAGATGTGTTTTCGACTATGGCGCCCAGTTTGCAGTCATCTGCAAACTTTGTCAGCCATAACCCTCCTGTGTTTGCTTGTACTTCAGAAAAGTAGATGCCGAACAAGAGTGGACCCAGGACTGAGCCCTGTGGGACACCACTTGTGACAGGCTTTGAGTCTGACATGGCTCCAGCAACTCTGACCCTGTGGGTTCTGTCACTTAGCCAGTTTGCAACCCATCTTGTGATGTATGGGTTTACATTCAAGCTGATGAGTTTTTCGATGATACCTGAGTGGGGTATTGTGTCGAAGGCCTTTGCCAGGTCGAGGTAGGCTGTATGGACTGCCTTTCCTCATCAATGGCCTTGGTGACTGTCTCGAAAAAGTCAACCAAATTTAAGAGGCAGGATCTGCCTTTGACAAAGCCAAACTGAGTTGGATCCAAAGTCTGCAAGTTCCCTATGTCTTTATTTATGAGTTCCATTATGATCCTCTCCATGGCTTTGCAGATAAGGCTTGTCAAGCTAATGGGGCGGTAATTTCCAGGGTCTGTGGAGGCACCGCCCTTATGAAGTGGGACCACAGTCGCCAGGCGCCACTCCTTGGAGTACGTATCCTGAGGTGAGGCTAAGATTAAACAGCTGTCCTAACTGTGGGTTTAATTCCTCATTGAGTTCATGAAGCACACAGCCGGGGACACCATCTGGTCCCATGGATGCTGTGTTTTTGCCTTAGTGAGGGCAGTTCTCACCTGGGCGTTGGAGATGTTTGGGGGCTACAATCCTCTGGAATAGATATCTCTCCTTTTGGGGAGGGGAGAAGTTTGCACTGAACCTGTCAGCCAGTATGTTGGCAATGTGTGTAGGTTCAGTAATTTTCACATCATTTTGAACTAATTCTGAGCATATCTGGGAGTTTCCTCCTAGGTTTCTAACATAGCTAAAGAAGGCCTTATGATTCTCTTTAGAGTCCTTGGCGATTTTCTCTCAAAATTTGCCTTGGATGATTTTATGAGAGCTCTTAGTTTTTTACTTATAATGATCAAAGGTGTCTTACCTTTCAAGGATTTTGCTCTATCTTGTAGTAGCTTCCTCCTTTTGTTGTAGAGCTTGTTTATGGCTGGGGTCCACCAGACTGGACGCTTGCCTTTGGTACAGAGAGTCTTAGTTTTGTTTGGGATTGCCTGATCCATGCAGTCCTGTAGGTGCTGGTAGAAGGCATTTGTAAGTGATTCAGCGGTTTGAGTAATGTTTACCACTGGCTCAGGGGCCTTAAAGGAGACCACACTAGTTTTTAGAAGTGTGAAATCGGCTTTTGAGAAGTTTTTCACTGTGGTCTTTTTGTTTCAGGTGGGGCGGGATGAGGACCTCCAGCGAGATTAGTTTCTCATCCCCTCTCACCAGTGAGCCCTATACTTCCGGTGCTGAACATTTTGATCCCATGTTCGTGATGATGAGATCAAGTATGTTTTCTCCTCTTGTGGGGATGGTGACTAGTTGTTCCATGGCATTTGAGTTTATGAACTCCAGGAATCTTTGGGTTAGAGTGTTCGGGCTTGAGTAGTGTTCCCAGTCTATATTAGGGTAGTTAAAGTCACCTAGTATGATGGTGTTTGGAGATACATTTATCCCCTCCAATGTTTTCAGGAAGGCCATGTGAGGTTCCTGAGTTTGAGAGGGTGGCCTGTAACATGCTACAAATTGCAGAGCAGTCTTGCCTATGGTTAATTGCACCTGGATGGTCTCCGATGCATCATGCGTTGCCACCAACCTTGAGGTGTGGGTGTCCTTTATGAATATGGACACCCCCCCCTCCTTTCTTGGTGTTGTCCGGATTTTGGGGCCGGAACGCATGATATGAGGTGAAACCTGTTAGTGCTGGGGTGCTCTCAGGAGCCTTGAACCAGGTTTCTGTCACAGCACAGTCATCGATGTTCTCCATATTGAGAAGGGCCTCGAGTGCGTGCATCTTGAGATTGAGACTTCTGGCATTGAGCAGCATTACCCTTAGTTTTTTCCTTTTGGTGTTCTAGGGAGGTAGGTTTAGAATTTGAGCCTAGCCTAAAAAAGGCACGATGGGGGTGGCAAGAGCCTATGGGAATATCCGAAGCCCAGGGTGACAGGTGCAAGCCGTCCCTCATGAAGCAGCGTGGCTTGTCCAGCATGTCATCCCAGGCCAGACAGACATTGGATCCCCTTAGAATGACACCAGTAATTAAGCCAATTATATATATATATATATATATATATATATATATATATATATATATATATATATATATATATATATATATATATATATATATATATATATATAAAATATATATCTATATATCTATATATATATATATATATATATATATATATATATATCTATATCTATATGAAATTCGACATTTCAGTATTTCGATGTTATAAAGTGAACCCATATAGATATATATGTATATATATATATATATATATATATATATATATATATATATATATAAAATATGCCATCTCTGAGATTTCCATACCTTGGAAAAAAGGGAATATTCTTGGAAATGGCTGTCTCTGACTTGATATATATAGGTCCATTATTTCTGCCATTCAGTCTCTGTGTTATGCAACTTACACTAGTGGGTCCCAACATTTCAAATGATTACTAATTTCACAGAATGTAACCAAAATGAAACACTGTACTGTATTCTGTGAGTTAGGAACAAAACTTTTGATGAAACAGAGATAGATGAATAAAGGACACTTACTGTAAAGTCTGCTAGAGTAAATTACCTTTTGGAATAAAAGTTAAGTTTTTTCAGAGGCAATAAAGAATCTGTTAAGCATTAAGAATGAAAAAATGTGCAGTTTTGAAGACACATGGTGTATATGTTAATGATGTACAAAAATTCCGAAATTAACCACATTTGCTAAAAAAATGGAAAGCTTTGATTCTGATGCAACAGAAAATGAATGCTGACAAGTATCTGTGCATAAACCAAGGTTACTCCTGAGAATGTGCTAAATCAAAAAAGCATTTTTGCAGGGGGTAAGCCCCCTGCACCCCTCGTATGCATGGCTGCTTACCCACACCCCCTGCTAATTATATATACATTAATTCCAGGATTATCCTTTATCACACAGCTGTAATCCATCTGTATTTTAAACCAAAGTTGGTCAACTTCGATATTAGCTACAATCGACCAATCTCATGCAAACCATATATAGGTTCATAGGTATATACAAGGCTAATTGACCACAAGGGCCTTTATCCTAGCCATGCAACCCTTGTATCTTGGGTATTTATACTGGGAGGTATGCTAGAAAGTTTTACAGATTATATGTAGGGAGTATGCTAGTCAGGACATAGTTTACTGACTGTCTCTTGTCAGTCAAAGACGTGGGGCCAGACTTGAGGTATATTTCCAGTTTTCCTTACACACTGGTCAAGGTTATGCTTTAATACGGTTAGTGAGGGACTCATATGGATGGGGAGCTTATTCCAAAGAATGGGGATCCTCTGAGACACATATATGTCTCACCAACATATCCTATTTATGTTGCAAACAAAATCTAAATCCTTAGATCTAATGCTGTTTGCTTTGTGGATGTGCAAAAGGTCCAGCAGAGCTGGGTCCAAGTCTCTCAGTTATCTGTAGGAGACCAGGGCTTTAAAGTGATCTGTAGAGGTCAATGTGTTTATGAACTAGATTCTCTTCATAAGGTGTCTTTGTGGACATTCCATGATGTAAATGTCTGTCCAGGATCATGCCAAAGGGAGCATTATACTCAATGATGGGTCTGTTGAGGGCCAAATAAAGTGGCACAATGACTTCCTTGGACCTGGATGCCATGTCCTTACTTATAAGTTGGGAGTCATAGAATGATTTCCTTACTACCCTGGCCATGTGCTGGCCAAAGGCTAGATTACTATCAACATATATTCCCAGATCCGTAACTACTTAGTCAGGTCTTAGGGCTATGTCATTGATGGCATAATTTACCTGGGTGGCTAATTTCCCAAAAGGTAAAATAATGCATTTTGTGAAATTGAATTTTAAGCCTTGACTTTAGCAGCAGTCATTTGTCTGTGTTTGACTGTTGCAAAATGTTTGTGTCGAGGGGGGGGGGGTCTATGATAGCTCCTAATTTGTAGTCATCTGTGAGCTTGGTCAGTCAAAGGCTGTTGACACTAACCTTGACCTCTGAGAAGTAGATTCCGAATAGGAATAGGCCCAGCACTCTCCCATATTGGAGAATATCAGATCTGGTATGTTAGAACTCTTAGTGGGTGTGAGTGCTATCTGGTTCAAGGTATTTGTGAAAATAAAATCCAGGAATCTTTGTGCCTGTAAGTTTAAAGCAATGTTTAGATGGGTATGTAAAGTCCCCCATTAGTAACATATTTTGTTGGATGGTGAGTATCTCCAGTAGGTCTGTGTACAAGCTATGGGATTCTAGGAACATAGAGGGTGACCTATAGTTTACTAGAATATGGTATGGGACTTTGTCTATGATAATCTGCATGTGAAAAGACTTCAGGGCATCGTCTTGTTTAACCAGTCTAGAGTTATACTTGTTAATATAGATCAAGACACCTTTTAATCCTTGCTTGTGTAGCTCATGATCTAAATGTATAGAGGGCACTAAAACCTTGCACTGCCAGACTACATGCTGCTGATTTAAATCATGTTTTGGTAATGGTACAGATGTCTATATTCTTCATAGTCAGATGAGCTTGTAGTGTGTGGAGTTTCTCATTTAAGCTCCTAGCATCATTGAAGAATAATAACTTAAGGTTTCTTTGGGTTACATTTCCTATATTGGTAGGTTTGTTAATTTGGCATTGCCAAAAAAAGGCTCTAAATGGATAGATAATGTTTTAGCCTATATTCAAAAGCCTAGGGGTTACAGGTACAGTCCATCATTTGCAAAACAACATGGTTTATTAACCATGTCCTCCCGTGCTTACAAAATATTGTATCCCCCAGGAACTGAGTCAGTTATTGAAATCAATCATCTTTTGCTCATACTGTGGCATCATCTTTGGTGAAGGTACAATGCTGCTCAATGCAAGGCACATACCTGCCTGAGACACATATTCAGAAAAATCAATAATATCTGTCTTCATATAGTCCAGGGAAGTACATTTCAGGTAATTTACGCTGACATGGACTATGATAGAATCATACAGGTACCCATGGTGTAGTGACTTGAGTGCATGCGTAACTTGTGGATCTTAGCTCCAGATAATCAACTAACAGTTATCATCTCCTTGTCTGGTGAGTGAGGCATCTGTGTTACATACAAAGGAGTGATTATAGTCCTGAGTAATGTGTTTGCTTGTCTTAAGGGCTTTGCTTTTGGGTCTCCCCTGGGTATTGGAGTATGCCAGGGTGTGTTGCTTTTGATGAATTCTTTTAAGACTGAGGATAAGTTTTGGTGTTTATAAGTTTAGCATGTCTTTATGTCAGTGCTGTTTAACAATTCTGTGCCTCATTTATTGTTTTGTTTGAATTTATCAACTGTTTTCAGCCTGCACTTGTTAAATAAATACCATCTGTTTGTTACTGTACCAGTCTTGGTCATTTTAACAGTATCGTGATATTTTCTAACCTCCTCTGATAATGCAAAAGCTTTTCTGAGTTTGCCAAAGTTCTCCCGAGTTGGCCAAAAATATTTCTAAGTTTTGCAAAGTTTTTCTGTGTTTGTGATTATTTCCAAGGATTGCTGATATTGCAAGAGTTTTGCCTTTTGTTGTAAAGCATTTGTTACTGTACTTGAACTCAAAACCAGTTTATTTTACATTAATAAAGTTTTATTCTGTACTCTAGTGGGAGCAGACGGCTGATTTAACCTATCAGAGTTGGGAACTGCTGATGGAAGGCTTGGTGTGTGCTTATCTGGTTGGCCTGATGGCTTAATTTTTCAAAGGCTCATAGGTTCATAGGTGTGTACTAGGCTAATGTCCCTGGAGCCTTTACAAGCATAACCCATAGAAGTGCCCTGGCATCATGCCACCTGACATTAGTTCACAGTGCCTCTATCAAGTAGATCCACTGGAGTGATCCCCGGGGTGAACTTTCTATTTCCCATCCACTCATCAAGATTTCTCTTGAAGAGGGCCAATGAAGTGCTCTGCTTGACATGTATGGTAAGTCTATTCCAGAGCATGGGCAGCCTCTGGGTTATGAACCTGTACCTCCAGCATGTTCTGTTGATTGTGGAAATGAGGTTGATGTCTCTAGGGTGTGTGGGGCGGAGGGCTTGGGATTTCTTTAGATGTTGCATTTCTAACAGAGCTGGGTCAGACATGGCTTTGTAAGTCAAGCAGAGAGTGCCTCTTAGTAGATGATATGAGACAGGGAATAGCTGGAGTTTTTTGAGTCTGTCCATGTAGGACATGTGTTTAAGGTCTAGGATCCTCTTTGTGAGGTTCTTTTGTGGCCTTTCCAGCTGTTGCATGTATCTAGTGAGGTACATGCTAAATGGGGCATTATACTCCATGATTGGCCTAATGAGGGAAGAGTAGAGAGAGATGATGACCTCTTTCTTCCTGAATGCAAAACCCTTGGTTATGAGATGTGCCACATAGAAGGACTTTCTCACCACAGTGGCAATGTGGTGGTTGAAGGAGAGGTTGCTGTCAACTTATGTCCCCAGATCTCTTATAACGCATTCAGTGTTCAGTGGGCTCCCATCTATGTGATAATTAGTGGGAACTGAGGTTTTCCCAAAGGGGATGACGACGGATTTTTTGACATTAAGCTTAAGGCCATGGTTTCGACACCAGTCATTGGTCTCAGTGAGGCCTTTCTGTAGGATGTCTACATCACTTGAGGAGTTAATAATGCCTCCCAGCTTGCAGTCATCTGCAAACTTGGTCAGCCAGAGTACCTCCATGTTGGCCTGGACTTCTGAGAAGTAGATGTCAAACAGAAGAGGACCCGGGACCGATCCCTGTGGGAATCCACTTGTGACTGGTTGGCAGTCTGACTTGGAGTCTGCTACTTTCACACTGTGGGTTCTATCTGTGAGGCAATTTGCAACCCACTTAGTGATATAGGGGTTGATGCCTAGTTTGGTGAGTTTATCAATAATTCCTGTGTGTGGAATGGTATCAAAGGCCTTGGCCAGATCAAGGTAGGGTGTATAAACTGCCTTGCCCTCATCCACAACTTTGGTGACTGACTCAAAGAAGTCAACCAGGTTGAGCAGGCATGATCTACCTTTCACAAAACCAAATTAAGTGGGATCTAGAGTTTGGAGATTCCCTATATCCTTGTTAATTAGGTCCATGATGATGCATTCCATAGCCTTACTTATCAGACTCGTCAGGCTAATGGGGCAATAATTTCCAGTGTCTGTAGTCACTCCCCCTTTATGGAGAGGGATGACTGTAGCAGTACACCATTCGGTAGGGACAAAGCCTGAGGTGAGGCTGTAATTGAACACAGATGTGGTGCCAGTTCACTTTGTAATTCATGTAGAACACATTCAGGGAAAATGTCGGGTCCTAAGGAAAGTGTATTCTTGGCCTTGGAGAATGCAGCTTTAACCTGTGCTGCAGTAATGCTGGGTGCCTGGCATTCCTCTGGTATTGTGATTGGTCCTTTGGGGGGGTGTAAAGCTGGCACTGAATCTGTTGGCCAGTATGTTGGCAATATCTGTTGGCTCAGTATAGGAGGTACCATTGTGCAGTAACTCAGAGCAAACCTGGGTATTGCCATGGAGATTCTTGATATAACTGTAGAAGGCATTGTGGTTGTTTTTAGTGACTGCTGCAATTCTGCTTTCATAGCTGGCTTTAGAGGTTTTGATGAGGGATTTCAACTTTTTGTTGAGGCTAATAAGGGAGTTTTTCAAGTCTTGGGACCTCACCTTTTTCTGCAACAGTTTCTTCCTTCTATTGTAGAGTTTATTAATGGCAGGGGACCACCAGATTGGCTTTCTTTTTTGAAGTAGAGCATCTTGGTTCTGGTGGGTATGGTTAGTTCCATGCATTTATGCACTTGTTTGTACAGTGCATTGGTGTATGATTTGGCAGTCATATATCTATTTTCCATTGACATGGGTGCCGTGAAGTTAGCCACCTCTGTTTTTAGGAGCCCAAAGTCAGCTTTGGAGATATTTGTCATGGTGTTTACCTTTGTGGGGGTGTGGGTGAGATGTGGATTTCCATGTTGCTTAGTTTGTGGTCGGATCTATCCAGGGAGGAATTGACTATTGGTGTAGAGCAATGGTTGCCCATGTTAGTAATAACCAGGTCAAGGATGTTGCTTCCTCTAGTGGGGGTAAGAATGAGCTGGTCCAAGATATTGGAATTGATGAATTCCAGGAAGCGTCGGGCCAGTGTATTGGTGCATGAGTAGTTTTCCCAGTTGATATAGGGGCAGTTGAAGTCACCTAGTATGAAAGTGTTGCGTTGGACCCTAATAGTTTCCACAGTTCTTAGGAACATGGAGTGAGAGTGTTGGGACATGGTTGGGGACCAATATCAGGCTATGACCTGAATTGCTGCCTTAGCCAATGTTAGTTGTACCTGAAGTATCTCAGGTGCATTATGCTGGGCTACTAGTCTAGAGGTGTGCATATCCTTTATGAATATGGAGCTGCCATCACCTTTGGAGCTTTGGTCCATGTTCTGGGGCTGAAAGGTGTGGAATGACTTATAGCCTGATAGACCAGGGGTGCTTTCTGCTGCTTTATACAAGTTCTCTGTTACAGCACAAATGTTGATGTTCTCCATTTTGAAGAGTGCGTCGAGCAAGTGCATTTTGAGATTTAGACTACTAGCATTGAGCATTGTGACCCTCAGATTGCATTTATTTATAGCTGTTATTGTGGTAATTTGATCTTTGGAACAAGTGCCTAAAAAGGGCACTGTAGGTGTGGCAAGAGCCTTAGCCAGTATCCGGAAACCCAGGGGTGACAGATGCAAGCAAAGCATCGAGGACTGTCAATCATGTCATCCCAAGCAGACAGATACTGGATCCCCTTAGAATGACACCAGAAACTTAGCCAATTGTTGAATCATTTCTGCTTGTACAGCAGTATCATTCTGGCAACTGTAGGATGCTGTTCAGAGCTAGGGTCATACCTGTCTGGGCCACATAATCCGAGAGCTCTTCCATGTCTATTATCATGTAGTCGAGGAAGATGCATCTCAGGTCATTCACACCCACATGGACAGTGACAGACTCATACTTGTACTTGTTGTGGAGTGACTTGAGTGCATGTGTTATGTGTTAGATTCTGGCACCTGATAGACAGCTGACTGTTACCTTCTCCTTATTCAACTTAGCGAGTAGGACATCAGTGTGCCTCACTATCAAGTGACCTATGATTAGTGTATTGGGCAAGCTGTTTTGCCTTAGAGGCTTAGGTTATGTGGCACACTGTGTAGGTAAGCTGTGTGTCTTGTGGTTTGTGCTGTGTTGTGGTGGTTGAGTGTGTTTCTGCCTTGGATGTTTTCTCTTGACCAGCGATTCCAGTCTTGGCTTGAGAGTGTATAGCTTCCAGTTTGGATATATAAGTGCATCTCTCAGAAATCTAAGTGTTGAGAGGTAAGAGGAGAGGGCTGTCTGTGTACATATGGCAGTTGGTACACTGCCTCAGAATGCCCAAGTTCACCGGGTTAATAGGAGAAAGCACATGGAACTGACCTTTAGACATGCCAGGAGGGTCAGTCATTATTACTAAGTACTGGAGATGTTTCCTTATATAGTCTTTTTACAGGAAAAATGCCATTCAAGGTGTCTGAGTCTGTACAGAACACTGCCAAGCCCTTGAGGGGAAACTAATATGTAGACCCTGAAAATTTAAGGATGAAGTATTTAGGCAGATATTCTAAAGTTAGAAAGAAATGAAGCAATACTTACTGAAAAATAAAGAATTAGCTTGTCAAGAATGAGGGAAAGATGGGAGTCACATGAATGGCAACTGCCTGGCTACTACTAATGCTGGTCTCAGCACAGCTTCACTCTGTTGGGATACAATAGTCCATTGCTTCTTCTCTCACCAGAAGCAAAATGTTAGCACCAATCCCAAGAAGAGAAGCAGGCCACGGCCTGTTTAGTGATCCACAGTCTTGCCCCAGATGTTGCAAGGGTCTGCAGGCTTGTAGCCTTTTTCTGTTTGATGCCTCAAATAGCAACTAGACCAATCAGGTAAGGTACTTAAAGGTAAGATAAAAAAATGGTTCATCCTGAACACTGCAGTGTACACTAGAGGAGGTAGATGTGAAAGTAGGTAACTTAAGTTTTGCCTGTCTAAAAGGTTAAGTTTTAGTGGAGAGTCACTATTTTTAAAACAGCAAGACAGATTGAAAGGGGTGGTCACTTTTGTATGCTAGTACTATGGAATACAGTAAGATGGACAATAAATTTAAATAGTTGAAGGGGAGTGATTTCACAAAATGATAATTTTGTGCTTACTCACATCGCCAGTAAAAGCAGAGAGGAAATTAGATATATGGTCACATTAACATAAGGGGCAGGCAACTAGAAAGACCGTGGTGTTTAAGAACACAACAGTAACCGGGTGGGAGGGTGTGAAAATTTTCTGTCTCACTCACAAGAGACAGAGCTGTGGTCTCTTTTCAAGTTTTAATATGCAATTAAAAGCAGAAGACAAGTAAAACACAGTGTAAAGAAAATAAATCACAGTATACAAAATAGAAAAAGGCAATAAAGTAATACAACCAATAAAAAGCAATCTAACTTTTCCCTCACAGCAAACTGTAGCAGAGTCTGTGTGAGCCTTTCCAGTAAAGCTCTGAAATGTTTTATTTTACCCCTTAAATAGGAGGTTGTGTAAAAGTCTTTCAATTCTGCTGGTCTAAAAGCCTCATGTTTATGCGATGTGCAAACAGAGTTACCCATGCCTTTCGTATATGCAGACCTCTCCAGTTTAGAATCCTCTGTAGGAAATGCTGCTCGTAGTTGCCCACTGTTCATAGTTGCTCAAAGATCTGATGATTTGTGCAGAGGGCAGCAGCACTGCAGGTCATCCTATAGTGTACTACTAAACACTCTCACTTAGACCTTTAAATGATTCTCCCCTACTCCTTCCCATCTACTAAGGATCTGGTATAATGGATATGTGCTTCACTGTCATCTTTGTTTCTGGCCTGGTGGATATGGGCATCCTGAGGCAGTGTAGTAAATGACTCATGTTAGTTCACTAACAACCACTTAATTTTAGAACAGGCACAGTATGTGATAGATGTATATAGATAATGTCATAAGAGGGAAATCTCTCACATGCACACACAAAAAATGCAAACCAGGTAGTCAGCATTGCACCCAAAACACTCGCTACCAACATTAAGGAACAAACACATAGACCCACATATGCCGTGGTACTTGTGTGTAATCAACCCAAACCTCTGAGACCTTCTAAAAGCATCTTTCTGTGGCCCTGTGCACACTTAAAAAAGGCTTAACCTCACACAATACATAATTTTGAAAATCATAGTAGTCCCATTTCCAAGCCCATAAGGCAACACACCACACAACCAAACATTCTAGTTATTGAGATTCCATCATAAAACATACTGATGTGTGTCTCAACAAACAAGCCCACAAGGCAGAACACTACAAAACCTAACATATTTGGTCATAGGAGACTCCATGGTAAGACACACAGATGCCCCCCATCACCAGGCTGGATAACGAGAAGGTTATGGTTAGCTGCCTGTCAGGTTCCAGGCTCCATCAGGTCACACAAGTAGTCAAATCACTCAAGCACAAGTATCAGTATAGGTGTGAATGACCAGAGACATACCTCAGATTATGTGTCACAGGCAGGTATGAGCCTAGCCTTGAGCAGCATTCTACCTTCACCAAAGATTCCACAATACAAACAAAACATGATTGACTTTCACAATTGATTTAACTTTTGGTGTCAGTCCAAGGGAACCCGATATTCAGTAGCCTGGGAGGACATGATCAACAGGCCATGGTGGTTTGCCAGAGATGGTCTGCACCTGTCTTCTCTAGGCTTTTGGACACTGGCAAAGACTTTATCCACACCTTTAGTGCCTTTTTTAGGTAGTGACAAAGTACGCAACCTCCCAATTTAACAAAATCTTCTCTTGATAAGCTCAAGGTACTGTTACTCATTGCTAGGAGTCTAAGCAAGAAATTACATTCCCTAGAAGTACTCCTCACCTTGGAAAATGCTGATGGCTGTGCAGTCACTGAGACTTGTTCAAAACTGTGGAAAGTGCCCTGGCCATGGAAGGCTACAACACCTTTCATACATTCAGACCAGCAACTGAGCAATAAAGAACCAAAGGAGGAGGTGTGTACCCATCTTCATAAAGGAAAAGTACACCTCAAGACAGGTCAAACAGTAAAACCCTCTCAAACCATCCTATGTCCAACTAACCATAGGAAAACCCCCTACTACTTCATCCCTAGCTATAGTTCCCCCGCCGTGACCCAGAAATAAACCGCACACCTCATCTTACTTGAATCAGTCACCATGCAGCCCAATACCTTACTCGTGGGTGATTTTAACTATCCTACCATTGACTGGGGAACTTACACAACCACTAACATGCAGGCTCAAAGGTTCTTGGATTTTGTCAGTGCAAATATTCTGGAACATCTGGTAGCATACCCACTAGGGGCTCAAATATCCTGGACACAGTAGTCACTAACATGGGGAGCACTGCACCCCACGCATGCAATATCCTCTTTGGTAAGATTGGACCACAAAATGGTCTCCTTTGAAATAAATAAAAGGCTAGATACCCCATCAAGCTCAAAAATGCTAAAGAATTTCTCCAAGACAAACTATGGCTTAGTAAGCAATGAGATAACAGATGTCAAAGCTCCCCTGAACGCAGAAAACTCAGCATCCTATGCAGAGGTCTACACCAATACCCTGTATAGCCACTTAAGCAGTTATATAGAATTGTCACTACTGGACTGGATTAAACCCAGGTCTCACCATAAAAACAAGCCACCCTGGTGGACCCCTGGTATAAACAGGCTATACACCAAAAGAAAGAAAATAATATCCAAAAATAAGTGTGAACTGGCTCAGCAGAGGAAGAACTCCCTCAGTAGTTTAAACAAAGAAATCAGAGATCCTCAAAAGCAAATTATGAAGAAAAAATAGCCTCCCTAGCCAAAGAAAATAACAAAGCATTTTTTAACTACATCTGAAATTTTAAGGGAAATACCCAACTATGCACAGAGCAGTTTGCAGATGGGTGTGGATGGCACCACCAGTACTCAACTGGAGGAAATGGACAACCTGCTTGATGACAGATTTGGATAAAACTTCACCTCCCGTCCCCACTGGTCATTCCCCAAAGTGTAACTTCCACCATTCGTCAACCTATTATCTCAAGAGAGCAGGTTATCATCACACTCTTGAAGACTAAAAACATGGCATCAATCTCATGTTGCCTTTTAAATAACTTAAAACATGACCTAGCAAACTCACTTGAATTCCTATTTAAACACAGCCTCCAGACAGGAGGCACCTGTCACCCCTGGGCTTTTGGATATCGGCAAAGGCTCTTGCCACCCCCATAGTGCCATTTTTAGGCAAGGCTCAAAAGTCAAACCCACCTCCATAGACAGCACCAGGAACAAGAAACTAAGGGTAATGCTGCTAAACGCCAGAAGTCTTAACCTCAAGATGCATGCACTCGAAGCTCTCCTCAGTATGGAGAACATCGATATCTGTGCAGTGACAGAAACCTGGTTCAAGGCTCCAGAGAGCACCCCAGCACTACCAGGTTATACCTCATATCATGCTTTTCGTCCCCAAAACCCAGACCAAACCACAAATGGAGGGGGAGTTTCCATATTTATCAAGGATATCCACACCTCCAGGTTAGTGGCAGTGCACGAAGTATCGGAGACCATCCATGTGCAACTGACAGTGGGCAAGACTGCTTTTCAGTTTATAGCATCCTACAGACCACCCTCTCAAAGTCAGGAATCCCACTCGGCTTTCCTGAAAACATTGGAGAACACTAAGATCTCTCCGAACACCATTATATTGGGCGACTTCAACTACCCAAACATAGACTGGGAGCATTACTCAAGCCCCAGCACCTTAGCCCAAAGGTTCCTGGAATTTATAAACTCAAATGCTATGGAACAACTAGTCACCACTCCCACAAGAGGGGAAAACATACTAGACCTGATCATTACCAACATGGGGACTCTATGCTCCATACCAGAAGTATATCCCTCATTGGTAAGATCAGACCATAAATTAATTTTACTGGATATCCACATCCTGACCCCACCCCCAGCCCAGAAAACCACAGTGAAAAACTTCTCAAAAGTGAACATCACACTTCTCAAAACTGAAGTGGAATCCTTCAAGGCCCCAGGGCCAGTGGAAACTATGGCCCATACTGCAGAATCCTATATAAATACATTCTACGGACATCTCCAGGAATGCATGGATCATGCTATCCCAAACAAAATCAAGACCCAATCATCCAAAGGCAGGCGTCCAGTCTGGTGGACCCCAGCCATAAATAAACTGTACAACAGAAGGAGGAAGCTACTACATGATAGAGCAAAATCCCTAAAAGGAAAGGCATCTCTGATCAGTACTAGCAAAATATTACGATCCCTCATGAAATCCTCCAAGGCCAGCTTCGAGAGAAAAATTGCACAGGACACTAAAGACAATCATAAGGCTTTTTTCTGTTATGTTAGGAACCTGGGATGCAACTCCCAGACTTGTTCTGAGTTGATTCTAAACGACAAAAAATACACTGAACCCACAGACATCGCCAATATCCTGGCAGACAGGTTCAGTGCAAACTTCTCCCCCCCAAAAGAGCAAGTATCTATCCCGGCAGAGTGCAGCCTCCCAAACATCTCTGATGCTCAGGGGAAGGCCGCCCTCTCCAAAGCAAAAAACACTGCTTCCATGGGACCAGATGGCGTCCCGGGTTGCGTCCTGCATGAACTCCAAGAAGAACTAATCCCTCAAGTAAAACTGCTGTACAATCTCAGCCTCACTACAGGATATGTGCCCAAAGAATGGCGTACAGCAACAGTGGTCCCACTCCACAAAGGTGGCGCCTCTGTGGACCCTGGAAACTATCGCCCATAAGCCTGACTAGCCTAGTATGCAAGGCTATGGAGAGGATCATCATGGAACTCATAAACAAAGACATTGGTGACCTACAGACACTAGATCCTACCCAATTTGGCTTCGTCAAGGGCAGATCCTGCCTTTTGAACCTGGTCGACTTCTTCGAAACAGTCACCAAGGCCATAGATGAAGGGAAGGTAGTCCACACAGCCTATCTGGACCTCGCAAAGGCATTTGACACAATACCCCACTCGGGCATCATAGATAAGCTATCCAGCCTAAATATAAACCCCTATGTCACAAGATGGGTCGCAAACTGGCTCAAAGACAGAACCCACAGAGTCAGAGTTGCTGGAGCCATGTCAGACTCGAAACCGGTCACAAGTGGTGTCCCACAAGGTTCTGTCCTGGGACCTCTCTTATTCGGTATTTACTTTTCTGAGGTACAGGCCAACGTGGGAGGACTATGGCTCACCAAGTTCACAGTTGACTGCAAACTGGGCGCCATAATCAACTCTCCAGCTGACACAAACATCCTTCAAAAAGGTCTCGCAGAGACGGATAATTGGTGCCAGAGCCATGGTCTAAAGCTAAATGCCAAAATGTGTATAGTCATACCCTTTGGCAAAAACAATGTGCCCACAAATTACCACATAGGTGGTAACCCATTAAGTACAGAGAAAGTAATTAGGGATCTGGGGACCCAAGTTGATAGCAATCTCTCCTTTGACAACCACATTGCCAAAGTGGTTAGAAAGACCTTCTACATAGCCCACCTCATCATGAAAGGATTCACATCTAGATCAAGAGAGGTAATCGTGCCCCTTTATTCATCCCTCATCAGGCCCATCATAGAATACAATGCCCCCTTTGGGATGTACCTTACCCGACACCTGCAGCAATTAGAAAGACCCCAAAAGTACCTCACCAGGAGGATCAAGGGACTCAAACAGATGCATTATGCTGCTCGGTTAAAAAAACTCCAGCTCTACTCAGTTGCATACCGCCTACTTCGAGGCAATCTATGCCTGACATATAAAGCTATGTCCAACCCAGAATTAATGGACATGCTCCACCTCAGTAAATCTAAATCCCTTAGAGCCACGCGCTCCAGGGACTTGAACCTCAGCACAGAAATAAATAGAACATGCTGGAGGGACAGATTCATAATCCAGAGGCTCCCTTCACTCTGGAATAAAATTCCAATTCATGTTAGGCAGAGAACCTCACTGACTCTCTTCAAGAAGAATCTTGATGAGTGGATGGGGGATCGTAGGTTTGTCCCGGGGATTACTTCCGTGTCACTATTAGACAGAGGCACAGTAAACTAAACTTTAAAAAGGGCACAGAATACTCAAATCAAGGGGTGGCTTAAGCTAAACATAATCAGGCTAGGCTTATAAATGCCCCAGGGCAGATAGCCTAGTATGAACCTATGAACCTATGTTCTGACAGAATAGAGGACAGCAACAGTCATCTCTCAGCACAAGGGGGGAAAATCAAGTGACCCAGGGAATTATAGACCCATAAGCCTGTGTAGCCTCATCTGTAAGCTCATGGGAAGAATCATTATGGACCTTATCAACAAGGACATAGGTAATCTCCAGACTCTGGACCCAACCCTGTTGAGATTTGTCAAGGGTAGATCATGTCTGTTAAATCAGATTGACTTCTTTGAGAAGGTAACCAAGGCCATGGATGAATGCAATTTGAGTGTGCATGCAACCTACCTTGACCTGTCAAGGCATTTGATGTAATTTCCCACTCAGGAATTATCAAGAATCTCTCTCAACTGGGCATAAACCCCTACTTATATCACCACATGGGTTGCCAAATGGCTCATTGTCAGGACACATACTGTCAAAGTGGGTGAATTCACTTTTAGCAAGAGGCCAGTCACCAGTGGCATAGCACGGAGTTCTGTAGTAAGCCCCCTCCTGTTCAGTATTTATTTCTCAGAAGGCTAGGCAAATGTACATGGCCTTTGGCTGACCAAGTTTACTGATGACTATAAATTGGGGGCAAACAAATGAGTCCCCAAATGATAATAATATACTGCAGAAAAGATTAACACAGACAAATGATTAATGCCAGAGCCATGAATTGATATTAAATGCAAAAATATTCATAATTATTCAGTCTGGGAAAGCAAACATTCCAGCTAATTACAATATAGACAGCACCGCCCTAAGAGGGGTACAGGATCTGGGTACTCAGGATGATAGTAATCTAAACTTTGATCACCATATGCCCACAGTGGCGAGAAAGTCCTTCTATGTGACATAACTCAAAAGTAAGGGTGTGGCATTGTTAAACTCTCCACTATAATAAAATCACTCACAACCACCTAATGGTATTGCTGTCCAATGCTAGGAATTTAAATAAAAAAACTGCACTCCCTGGAAGCATCCTCACCCTGGAGAACACTGACATATAAACAGTCATGCAAACATAGTTCAGAACCATGGAGAATATTCCAGCTATCAAAGGCTACAATGCCTTTCATACATTTTGATCCCCCCCAGATCGGGACAAAACAAAGGGAGGAGGTGTCTCAGTGTTCATAAGGGATAAGTACACTGCAGGACTAGTCTAACAACATGACTCACTTGCGCTGCTCTATGCACAGCTAGCCATAGTTGCAACCAGCTATCATATCCTTGCTAGCTACAGATCCCATAACATGAGTCCAGAAAACCACACCTCCTACATAAACCTACTGGAATCTCTTAACATTTAGTCTAACACTATACTTATGCATGACTTTGACTCCCCCTAAATGAACTAAGAGACATATATGGCCCATAATTCACTTGATCACAGGTTTTTGGACTTCATCAATGCAAACACCCTGGAGCAACTAGGTAGCTCTCCAACTAGAGGTACAAATATCCTAGAATTGGTGTTATCACAGACGTGTTGGGATGCTGGTCCTTTTTGTGTAGTAACTCCTCCAAGGTAAGATCTGACCACAAAATGATCTCCTTTAGTATTAAAATTAACCTAGAACCCCCATCAAACTCCAAACTTGTTAAGAACTTTGCAAAGACCAATTACCTCAAATTAAGTGAGGGCTTATTAAAATTCCAAACCCCTCTGAATGCAGATGACAATGAGGCCTACTCTGAGCTGTACACAAAAGCTCTGTACAAGCACATTCATAGCTGCATAGAAGCAGCAGTACCTGTTCAAGTCAAACCTATGATAATTGGCAAAAATAAACCACCTTGGATCCCTAGCATAAGCAGGCTATTCAACAAAAGGAAAAAAAAATACTCCCCAAAGCCAAGAAGTAACAGACAAAGTAGTGCAAAAAGACACACACCGGTCTAAACAAATTAGAGAGTTGTTCAAATCTACCAAAGCAAACTATGAGGCAAAAATAGCCTTCCAGGTGAAAGATAACTATAAGGCTTTTTTAAAATGCGTTTGTACCCTCAGGGGAAACACTCATAATGTACCTAGTTAATCCTGAATGACAAAACTTATACCCGGCCTGAAACTATAGCAAACCTTCTGGTTGACAAGTTCAGTTCAACCCCCCCTCCCCCATCAACTACCATACCCAAAGAAATACCTGCAACCGTCCCCCTACTGGTCATTATGAGGGAACATGTCCTGACTGCACTCGCTAAAGCTAAAAACACAGCCTCCATGGGTCCCAATATCATTCCAGGATACAGAATCTATCAGGGCCACAAGAAACTTTCTTTAACCACAGCCTCTGGACAGGCTTTGTCCCAGAGGAATTGAGGACTGCAACTGTCACCCTCTCCACAAGGGGGTTCCATCAACTGGCCCAGGGAATTACATACCCATAAGCTTGGCCAGTCTTATGTGCAAGATCATGAAGAGAATTATCACAGACCTGATCAATAACAACATGGGAAATTTCCAAACACTGGACCAGGCTCAATTTGTCTTTGTCAAAGGGAGTTCTTACCAGCTGAAACTGGTGGTATTCTTTGAGAAAGTCACCAGGACCATGGATGAGAGTGAAACAGTGCACACATCTTTTCTAGACC
The DNA here is from genome assembly GCF_019279795.1 of Protopterus annectens. Taxonomy (NCBI): domain Eukaryota; kingdom Metazoa; phylum Chordata; order Ceratodontiformes; family Protopteridae; genus Protopterus; species Protopterus annectens. Next base: position 488,470,708 of record NC_056741.1, on the reverse strand, counting down.
TGGCCAAAGCTTTCAAAACAATCCCCCACTCAGGGATTATAGCTACATTTACTGAGTTAGCCATAAACCCCTACATTTTCAGGTGGATAGCAAACTGGCTCACTGACAGGATGCATGCTGTTAGGATAGGCATATCCACTTCTGATAAGAAACTTGTTTCTAAGGGTGTCCCACAGGGCTCAGTGTTGGAGCCCCTCCTGTTTGAAATATACTTCTCTGAAGTGAAGGCTAACATTGGGATTCTCTGGCTCACCGAGTTTTCTTAAGTAAATGATGCTGAAACCCCACAAACAGGCCTAAAAATGACAAACGACTGCTACCAAAACCATGGTCTGAGAGTAAATGCTAAAAGATGCATAATCATACCCTCCAGTAAATCAGATATCCCTGCAAATTATAATATAGATAGCATACCCCTAAAAGTAGACACAATGGTTAGGGACCTAGGAACACAGGTAGATAGTAACCTACACATTCACCACCAGATAACTGGTTGAGAGAAAATCCTTCTGTGTGACACAGCTTATGTGTAAAGGCATGGCATCAAGGTCAAAATAAGTCATAGTGCCATTGTACTTGGCCCTTATCAGGCCAATAATTGTGTACAATGCTGCCTTCTGGATGTACCTAACCAGACACTTACACCAATTGAAGCAGCCCCAGAGGTTTCTCATTAAAATAATGCAAAGCACATGTCTGATGCGGACCGACTAAAGGTGCTATCCCTTTACTGCATCCCATATCATTTATTGAGAGGTGACTTATGCCTGACCTACAAGACACTCTCTGATCCAGCCCTGATGAAAACGTTACATATTCACAAGAAACATATACAAGGGTCATGTGTTCCATGGACCTGAACCTTACTTGTGACTCTAACAGAACTTGCTGGAGGGACAGATTTGTATCCCAAAGGCTACCTCGTCTATGGAATAAACTTCCCATCTTTGTTAAACAAAGACTGTCTCTCACTCTCTTCAAAAAGAATTTTGATAAATTAATGGGGAACCATAAATTCACTCCCAGGTTACTGCCCATATATGTCATGAACAGAGGCAGTTTGTAAAATACCTCAGGACTCCAACACCCAAAGACCCACTACCCCATACTAGTCCATCCCATATTTGAGGAATTAAGATACAATATTGTCATATCCTGGATATTACTAACTAGGCTTTAAAGGCTCTTGTGCCATTAGCCTAGTAATCATCTATGAATCTATGTGTGTCTGATAGGCTCTACTTGTAGATGATGCAATGTTTGTGTCTTGACAACCTTGTATGTATATGAGATTTTAGCATCCAGTGAAACTGTGTATGTACATCTATCACATACTGTGTGTTTTCGGATTAAATGATTGTCTCTGAACATGAGACGTGCTACATTGTGTCAGGATGCCCATAAGCCAGCTACAGAAACATTCGGAAATTGCAGATCCATGTTGTCCAGGTCTGTATTTGAGTGGGATACTGCAGGATGTGGACTTTGTTTTATAGAGGTCCCCTAGGGTGGTCTCTGTGGTTTGCCATTAGCCTATGTTTGATTGTGCTAAGATTTGATAGTAGTGTTGTTTACTGTGCAAACTGGATGCTCTAAGCTTGTTTTCACACAATGACTGTTTTAGAGTCACCAAGTTACAGGTTTCAGTTCTAAGGTTAGTTTGTAGATAAGTTTTACTGTCTAGACACTTCTAACTACCACTATCTGGTGAGCAACTCCGTGCAAAAGTGCAGAATTTATGCCAGCAGAAAAGAACAGAAACTAACTACTAAGCCCTCTGGCTAATACAACAACCACACTTTTGAGCCCTTTTTCTGTGTTTCACAACTCAAACTAGGCAAATATCTTCTGCCAAATGATGAATGATCTCAGTCCTCTTAATGTGCAAACACAGTGAAAGAATCAAGCTCAGTGCTACAACAAACAAACTTAAACACTAGCTAGAATGCCCCACTTCAAGGTGGTTTCAAGGCAACCAGTATAAGAAACAAAAAGTGACAGGAAAATACGTTTTTTATAAAATATATTTTAATGCTCAGATTATACCAGATGAAAGGGAACTCTTAAATAAGGAGAAGCAAGTGCAATTTATAATAAAATACAAAACTTTGTCTAGCTGGCACTGTGTGCAAGTAAAACTTCCTCAATACATGGTATAGGTGGTGACTCAATACGTCTTACCTTTAGATGATGACAAAACAATTGCATATGCATCAAGAACTATTTCAACATCTGAGAGAATGTAGTTTTAAACAGATAAAGAAGTGATCACTTTGATTTTTGGAAAAATCAAACTCTAACAGTGCCTTTTGGATAGAAAATGCAAGTTGTCTACTGAACAAAAATCATTATTAATATTGCTTATGGAGCATAAGAGTTTATCTAAAAAGGCCATCAACCTGAATCAAGAGATGGGTTGCAATATGGCACTACTTTACAAAAACTATATATGGTATTCATAAAAAGAATAATTTGTAAGAAAAAAAGGAAAAGGTGTTGGGGTATAGGGAGCTAGATTTGAAGGAAGGATGCTACAGTACTCCTGTATAGTAAATTAATTGTATGCATTTTACAGAAATGAGTTGTAGGAAAGGCTTGGGAAAGCAGTGTTCAGGGAGTATTTGGGGTATAGTGGCAGATGCACTTTGCATCCTTGAAAAGAGGGTTTTTTTTTTTTATTTTAAGTTGAACTCAATGCAAATGACTTCTTTTTTATGGTAGAAGGAAAATATTTCCAGTATTCTGGGGCAATAAAGGAAATACTATGATCTATAATGGTCAATTGTGCTTGTGTGTTTGAAGATTATTTCCTGAAGAGGGACTTGATCTGAACTGAAAGTCTAAGAAATCGAGTATTTAGTGGCTGAATATGAAGGAAGAAGATTCCAATAGTGTATAACCATTTGAAGATAAAGGAACTTGGAAGTAGATAAAATGTAGCCATTTTGCTCAAAGATCCCTGATAAAACACTGAAAATTTGCCACAGGAACCAGTTTTATTAAAAGCCATAAATTTCAATGGTACCCTCTTACCCCATCCCACTAATCATTACCCTACCACCCAACCAAATACCCTTACTAAAAAGAAGGACGTTAGGGAAGGAGGGATGCATAAAACCACACCAAAAGAGGCCAAACACAACACAGCTTGCTCTTATAAACCTAATTCCCCCACTGTCACCCTTAACTTACTCCTACACTAAATCTATAATTTCCTCTTAAATAGTAACTCTTCCATTACCAATTAAAAACACCTCTACATCAAGCTGTAAAATACCCCCATCATCTTACTTCCTACCCCCATCAACAAAGGTGTCTCTGCATAAATACGTCTGAGCACAAACTATATTTGTCCAAAGACCCTTAATAAAAAACCACAGCAAAAATTAGCCTTTGCGACCAGTTTTGTTAAAAGCCGTAGATTTCAATATCACAAATAATTAAAATGAACATAAAAGTACTTCAGAGTTACAACCAGTTAAAGAACAACATTTATGTTTACAGGTTCATAGAAAAGTAATAGGCTAATGGCTCAAGAGCCCATAGAAGCCTAGCAAATTTACCCAGATTCTACCCAATTTTCTATCCCTAGAGGAACGATAACTTGGGTCAGCAAGCAGGGTTTTGACATTTTTTACAGACTGCCTCTGTCCATAAGGGACATGGCATGCCACCCCAGGAGTGAATTTGTGATTTTCCATCCATTGGTCTAAATTGTTCTTGAAGATGGTCAGGGAAGGCCTCTTTTTCACATGAAAAGGAAGCCTGTTCCAGAGGAGGGGCAATCTCTGGGACACATATCGGTCTCTCCAGCATGATCTATTCATGTCAGAGATCAGGTTTAAATCCTTGGAATGGATAATACTACATTTGCTCAAATGTCACCCTAGCAGCATCTGCACCTTCCTTACCCTTCCCAGTCAAAAAAATCATCCAAATAATGGACCACCATCTGAGTGGGGCTGTCCTTTGCCATATCCAGTGCAGTGTCACACTAAATTTCTCAAATGTAGTGCAAGCAACAGCACACCCCAAAGGCATGGCCATTCCAAGTAAAGGCCAAGCCTCCTGTATCGTTAGCAGTAATGAAACGTTGCCTTAATATCCAGTTTTATCAACTAGGAATTTGGAACATCTCAAATAAGATGCAATGTATCATCGATGGATCCATACTGCACTTGTGAATCTGAACTTGCAATAATATCAATTTCTGAATACCCTTCAGGATATGATAAATGATGAATAAGCATACATTTGCTTGGATTCTTTTTAGCCACTAAGCCCAAAGGAGATATACGATAATTCTCAAAAAGCAGCTCATCAAAAGGACCCAACAGTCTACCTGCCTCCAACTCCTTTGTCAGCAACTTTGGAACTACCCTTTCCTTTTCTTCCTTCCTACAGATTTCAAGTTATGGCATGACACCCCTTCTGCCCTAACCCCTTACATAACAGAAACCCCACTTGGTAAAACCTTCTCTCAGTTCATTAGCCATCCCAGCATCTGGAAAATCACCAAAGAGGGTAACCAATATGTGAACATTAATGGGTTAGTGGGAAAACCTGCCTCCCTAGCTACTGAATAAAAGGCATTGCTCCTCTTTGTCCACTAAAATTACTTCTTCCTCTGAGAAAGGGCAACTTTGAATTCTGCATAAAACAGTTTGACCCCTTCCTGTACCACCACTGATTCCTACCCAGCTCCTCCTGTTCCACCACTGACTCTTGCCCAACACCCCGTACCACCACTGATTCCTGCGCAGCTCCCCCTGTACCACCACTGACTCTTGCCCATCTCCCCCTGTGCCACCACTGACTCCTGCCCAGCTCCCCCTGTACCAACACTGATTCCTACCCAGCTGTACCACCACTGATTCCTGCCCAGCTCCCCCTGTACCACCACTGATACCTGTCCAGCTCCCCCTGTACCACCACTGACTCCTGCCCAGCTCTCCCTTCCTTATGTCACCACTTTGCTGCTGCATGATTCCCACGTAAGTTGAACATACATGGTTAAACCTACAAACAGGCCAGGAATATCTGTCAGCATTAAGTGCCCATCAAGTATTTAACCCATTCCCAGTTTCTCTTGCTTACCATGCACCTCCGGATTATTTGACATTGATTCCAACTGGATATCCCATCACAATGTCTTATCTACTGCTTTTTGTTTACAAAAATGCTGGTCATAACACAACCAGATATTACTAGCTATTATCTCTGTGCTTCTTGAATCATTAGAAAATATGTCAACAGAGGCAAAGCCTATGATATATCTTTCTCCGAACTCAGTGCCATGTAGTAAACAAACCCGTGACCCAGGTTTATGCCCAGAGCTTACCTGGCCTTCTTCTACCTAAAGCAGTCAAAGTAGCCACTAAGTCCTTAGTGCTTGGACCTTCCATCTCAACCAGCCTCTGCACAGCACAGGCATCAATCAGATCAAATACATCAACATAATCTCCCGTCTATATTTTCTCCTTCACAGTTAAGGTAATCTGAGGTGTAATAAACTCTCCAGTCTCTTCCATTAAAAAGGTCTGGTTACCAGCCAATCTCCTGGCTGTGCCTGCATAGCCAAAACCACCATGTAACCAAACTGACCAAACTCCTGCTTGACCTGTCTACTCATCGGTTCTGAAACAGCTGCATCTGCTCCAACACTCGTATCCCCTACCTGCAGCTGAGACCTCATCTTCTGCATCTGCCCTTCAAAACTCAGCTCTTGTAATCTGGCCCTCTCTAGCTCTTCCAGCATTTGTACCAACTCTGCCACCATATCAGCTTCCAACCCACTGTTACTGAATCACCAATCATTTGACCACTCACACAGTTACCTAGAGACACCTGGGGCACCGCCATCATAAGTGTACTGGCTATTCCCTGAGTTGTTCTTGTCATTTTCTTCAGTCTCTTTCATACAGCATTGGCAGTCTGCTCCTCTGGTGCCTTGCATCTTCTCCTATTCCTTGTCTGTAGCTCTGATAACAACTCTCCCTGTGACTACACTGGTATCTCAGCCTCTTGCAACCGCCCTTTTAATAACTCCTCCACCTGGGACACTATTCAAGTCCAATGCTCTGTCAGGGATTACACCTCAGTCTTCTGGAAAACAAACAAATTAAGCAACAAAATTAGACCTTTCCCTGCAGCCTTACATACACACACACACACACACACACACACACACACACACACACACACACTACATACCCCACCTCCCCGATTAACCTGATCAGTTAGGAATTTGAAAATAATAAAATGTACCTTTTGACACTGGTTGGCGCTCGCTAAATGACAATATTTATTGAAAATAAAAATGAATAAAACCAGATGATGTGTTTTCGTCCCAAACATTTAGACTTCATCAGACTGTATCAAAAAAGAATTCTAAGTTAAGTACTCATTAAAAACTAATTGAATAACCAATTACACATCTAATGACAGTACATCTAATTTCGATATGAGTGTAATTTTGACCTTTACACTAGATACACTAGCGATTAAGGATGTAATATGGAATAATTTGCATATTTTGGAGGGTGACCCAATAGTGAGTAGTATAATAACTGAAGAACCTGTTTTTGTGAATAAAAAAACAGACAAAAAGTATTTTAGAATATACTTCTAACATTAGAAAAGTTTCCACCATTCAAGTGATGAGCACTTTTTCTTGTAACAAGTGTAATCAATGTAAGTTCATATCTAATTCACCCTCATTGCTTGTCTCAATACTGATAAAAGTTATTGGGACCTGAATTACAGTAATTGTGGAGACAATAATGTGGTGTATGCAGCAGAATGTATGATATATCAACATTGCTATACTGGGAGCACCACTAGAAAATTAAAGTCGAGGATATATGAACATTGTCATACTAAAAAAGAGAAATAACAAGAATGCCTTATTTAAATATTCAATTAAATGTAACAATTTTAAAAGATTTATTTTTCATGTGATTGTCCTTTATGAACCGGATACTGGGAAGAGATGCTGAAAACCTTTTAGACTCTGAGGAATATGAATGTCAAGTGAAATGAGATGCCACATACAAAGCCAGTCTTAATTATAACATCAATTTCAAATGTGTGTTAAAGAAACAGAAACTGAGAAGGAAATTATATATATGTACATTAGTTTGGTTTTCTGTCACATTGTTGCATTGTTTATATATGTTTTGTTGATACTTGCTTATTATCGCAACCAGATTTGGGCCCTGCCACACTCTGCAATGGTTTCGCGAAACTAGCAATGTTAGTGTGGAAAAGGCTAGTGTCAAGTGTCATCTATTATTCTGTCAGCTGGTTTAGGACTTGCCAAGAGGAATAATGGTCAAATTTGTAAACCCGGGGAACATGCTCTCCCGGGCAGAGAGAATGAGCACTGCAGTACGGAGGGCTGCTCCCTCTCAGTCATGTGAAGGACGTGTGTATGGCAATGTTTGTACATCTTCACGCTACCCTGCAATTCTTTCACAAAACCAAGTATGCAGCAAACAAAACTTGATCAATCAACTTAAGAAATCTTCTTCATGTTTTACATGCATGTAAGGTTCTGGGGACAGAGACATCTTAAAAAAGAAAAGACCATTACACGCGGAGTGTAGGAAACAACAGTAACTCATTGTGAAGGCATTCATCCCTTCTGCTCTGTGTTGTAGTAATAATAATAAATCTTGTTTGGGAAATGTAACCCACACAATATAGGGACACAACTTAAAACTTGCTGTTACACCCCTTTTAGAAATTAGAGCCCAAAACCACTACTCAAACATTCCATTTGTTAGCTATGACAATTAAAGCGTGCGTTTGTAATGCATGCAGCCCAAAACCACTACTCAAACATTCCATTTGTTAGCCATGACAATTAAAGCGTGCGTTTATAATGCATGCAGATCAGGAAGAGGATTTTGTACATTTTTTTCTGTACCTGAAGGTGATGCAAACTTTTCCCTCAACAATAAGGACTTTTAAAAACACCTTACAGTGTTTCATGCCCTCACACAAGTTGAAGTATGGGAATTTCGCGACCGCAAACATCTGGTTGCGATAATACGTAAGTGTGTGTGTGTGTGTGTGTGTGTGTGTGTGTGTGTGTGTGTGTGTGTATGCATGTGCACGCACGCACGCGCGCGCATGTGTTTGTGATAGAGTAAGGGAGTGAGATCGACAAATGTCAGCAGCTGTAGTAAAGAGGTTTGCATACCTCTGTTCCTTTCAGCTGAAACCATCTGGATAATGCCTAAAATAAAGGGGGAACAAATGCTTAAAAATAGGAACAGATTTTAATTATTACTCTTAGAAAATTACAAACTTGCCTAAATACAAAGATTTGTGTTTGCATGATTTTTCTGAAGGAAATAAAAGTCTAAAACTCAAATGTATGTCATTATTTAGTAACTTCAATCTTCAATGACTGGCAAGAAACCAAACGCTTCAGGAGTAAGGGACCAAAAAATAAAGTAAATACCTGGATATTTTTTTAAAGTGTTATGTTTTGGATGTAAAATGTTTCCTCTAATGCCATTGATGTACACTACAGCAAGTTTGAATCATTAGGTGGAGGAACTACTTTATATCAAAAATATATATAAAAAAATAATGTAGTAATTAAAAAAAATAAGTAAGAAAACACAACAATTTTACAGACAGTCCATTCTCTAAGCACAGTAATGACCTCCATGGTATGTGTGTTACAATGGAAATAATGCCCTTCTAGGTTTGTAGAGGCCGTCTGCACAGCCCGGGTAGGAGTTATTTCCATGATAACACATACCAGTCAGAAATTATTGCTTGCTTAACTTTGAATTCTCTGATGTTTGCCAGAGTCTGATAAAGTCTGAATGTTTGGGATGAAAGCACTTAGTTTGGTTTTATTCAAGTAATTTTTATTTTCAAAAAATATTGGTATTTGGCGAGCTTCAACTGGTGCTGAATGGTACTTTTTATTCCTTTTAGCTTTCTTTTTAAGTTCCAAGCCATTGCCCAGCTTGCTTGTTGTTTGATACATTTAGGAATTTGAGAAACAGGAAGCAAATGAAACATTCAACGACATTCAGCATCTTACTCTCACCCACCCCTTTCCCTCTGCACAGCTAGATTTTATCAGCTAAGCCCAACGTAATGGGGTTTATAAAATAACTGGGCCACTGCCCGCATTGTGGAAGACTTGTTAACTAATAACTAAACACCATCTACCCAGTTCAAAACTGTGTGTATTTTAGTATACCTCATTTTATATCTGTCTATATCTTTCTATCTATATATATTTACCTATATCTATCTATCTATCTATATATATATATATATATATATATATATATATATATATATATATATATTTATATATATATGTGTGTGTGTGTGTGTGTGTGTGTGTTTGTGTGTAGATATCTTCTTCTTCTTCTTTCGGCTTTTTCCAGTTAGGGGTTGCCACAGCGGATCACCGCTTGTGAGTAAATATATATATATATATATATATATATATATATATATATATATGTATACACACACACAGGTTCCTATCAGATCACCGAAAGCCCATTTCACCGAAACCAAATCGCTGCAAACTCATTTCGCTGAAAACTCATTTTGCCGAAAACTCATTTCACCAAAAATAGTAAAGGCAGTGTATATGCCCTTTTCCCCACTGTAGTGCGACTCTGGAGTTAGAATATATAAGTAGGGGGGTTGGGGGGCACAGCCCCCCACAATGCAGGGGTGGCGTAGCCCCCCACCTAGCTTAGTTTTATATAGTAGTTTATAACAACATTAGGTGGGGGACTACACCCCCCACACCGCCCCTTCTTATATATACTAACTTCAGGGTCGCACTACAGTGGGGAAAAGGGCATATACACTGCCTGTACTATTTTCTGTGAAATGTGTTTTCAGCAAAATGAGTTTTCAGCGATTTGGTCTTGGTGAAATGAGTTTTGGTGAAATGGGCTTTCAGCGATCTGATAGCAACCCATACACACACACACACACACACACACACACACACAAACACACACACACACACACACACACACACACACACACACACACACACACACACACACACACACACACACACACACACACACATACACACATACACACACACACGCACACACACACACACACACACACATGCACACACTTGCATGCATGCACATATATAAACATAGGTTCATAGGTGTTTACTAGGCGAACAACCACAAAGGCCTTTATAATCCTAGCTATGCATCCCAAATCTCTGACAAGTCCTGATACCCTTGATAAGTGTAAGCATGGGCCTGGGAGATGAACTATTTACAGGTTACCATTTTGCACTAGAGACATAGGTGCCAAACCAGGGATGAATTTCTGGTTTCCCACCCAATTTTCCAAGTTACACTTGAATTTTGTTAGATAACAAAAAACAAAAGTAGAATAGTTCGAAGAGCAATCCAAAACACTTTATTCACTGTAGCACAAGAGAAAACTGTTGGTTAAGTGCTTTCATCACAGAGTGACATCATCAGAACCAAGAACAGTAAAGAGAAAATGCGTTTATGTATAAAAAGCCATCAAACAAGTGTTAAACCCTTACTCAAATTAAAGAGAAAACATCCACAAAACTGTGGATGCAACATTCTGCAATAAAGAAAATGCAGTTAAAAAAATGTGCAAAATAAAATGCAAAGATGTAAAACATCACAATAGTAAAATACAATAATAATAAAATATAGCTTTAGTGAATTTAGCCCTTTTTTAAGCTCACTAGAAATAGATATAGTGTCATTCAAACCCGGAAAATTGCAGGCATCAAAGTGTAACTGACAAAACATTTCCCTCTGCAGTAAAAATTCTGCCAGTCACCAGGAAAACACCAATCTTGACTTGCTCTAGTACCAATAATTTTAACTGCCTAAAACCAGCACACAGACCAGCATGTCTAGTCCGGGCACTTTTGTTGTCATTTTTCCTGACGCTGTAGTCATGCTGGTAAATTCTTTTATCAAGGGAATTGACAGTCTTTCCAGTATAGAAAGCCATTCAAGAGTCACACAGAGCAAGATAAACAACTCTTTCAGAATTGCAGTTAAACTTCCCCCATGGTAAACAGTAGTCAACCTGGACAGCCATGTGTCACCCGAGGATAAACAAATAAAGGGAAATTGATTACAGTGTCCACATTTCCTTGTAGTGGGTGGGCTGACCCCCCCCCCCCCAAGCCACCTGCATTTCCAGTAATGATTTTATATTCTTCTTCTTTTTAAAAGTAAATGATGGAGCAGCAGCAAAATGCTTGTTGATATCCACATTACTAGAAAGTAGGTACCAATTCCTCGGAACAATCTTCTGGATATCTCCAGTGTCAAGGGAATAATGTAAAACCATGTTGTGTTTGTTGTCTAATGAGCTGATACCATCCTACAAATGCACTAAGTCAGAAATAATAATAGGGGGATAACAGTCACCCCTGAGGGCCCATATCTCATCCTGCAATTTATTCAACAAGTCCTGTGGATATCCTCTATTAAGAAACATACTCCTTAAAAGATCAAACTGCTTCATGCAAGCACCATCATCTGATGTCAACCTAGAAATTCTAATAAGTTCACTCTTGACCACCCCCTTCTTTTGATGAAAAGAGTGGAAACTGTCGAAAGACAGAAAGGCGTTGCAGAAAATAGGTTTCCGGAATATTTCTTTTACAAAACCTCTACCAGGTAGCTTTGTAATCTATATGCCCAGATAGTGAATACTGTCTTCACTAACAGTGTGCGTAAACTCAAGAAACAAAGTTCTGGTAGCCAAGACTTCAATAATTTGGATGAAATTCTGATGGGAACTGTCCCATATTATCAATAAATCATCCAAAAATCTAAAATAGCCCCTACATTTATTAAATTCAGGGCATTTGAAGACAAAGTCCAGTTCCCAACTTAGCAGAACTATGTTGGCAAAGAGGGGGGCACAAGATGCACCCATGTCCACACTTGATATTTGTTTGAAAAACTCACCATCAAATGATAGGAAGTTGTTTCCAAGTACAATTTCCATCAGTTCAATGACCAAATGCACCCCCTCAAAATCAAGGCCACCAAATCTAGTAACCACCTGACCAAACCAATTCAATCCCACATCCTGCAGGATGACCATAAACAAACTTTTGATGAAACACGTTGCAAGCAAAATAGTACCACTGGAATTAACTCCCCATTAACTTGTCAATGAGATCCCAAGAATCCTTGACAGTATGTAGGAAGGAAACAAGATCTTCTTGAGTTTGTGATCAATAAATTTGGCCAGGGGCTCAGTTATTGAGCCTTGAGCTGACACACTAGGACATAGAGGTGGATTGTCCAAAGAAGAATGAATGATCGGAATTCCAAAAATCTTGGGAATAACAGGATGCTCAACCATCAAATAATCATAAACACTCCAAGTAATACACTCAAGTGCCAACAGTTTATCCAAAACTATCCTAATAGCTCGATGGATTTCATTAATTAAACGACAATGTGTACATTGGAGTCATTCAGCAATTTTTATAATCTCCCAGCATAGTCATGGGTGTCCATAATAACAAGACCCCTCCCCTTTGTCTGGTTTCATGCACCTAATGCCCCTGTCCTTAATATATTCATTAAGGAGTGCCCTTTCGTTAGATGTCATATTGTAGAAATTTTTCTTTTCTTTTTTCTTTGATTCCCCTTTCTCAGAGGACAAAGCCTGTTAAATGTCTCTCTCACACATCTTTTCAAAGACACCTAGAGCAGAGTGCAGGGTGGGATCAGTCACACTCTTTTTCTTTGGAACAGTAGCAGCATGCTGGTAAGATACATGATCTCCATAATTAGCCCAAGATTCAATTTCCTAGTAAATATTTTAAGATCCACAATGGTCTCCTCCACAGAGGCTTTACTAGCTGGTATAAAGTTAAACCCTTTCATGTTGTAAAATAAAAAATGAACACTCATGTTAGTGAATTTTCTTCCAAATGGAGTGTCTACATACAGTCATTTGAAAGGGATCTTGAAGTTAGTATATATAATTGGTAGGGGGTGTGGGGAACACAGCTCCCCATGGGGAGTGCAAGAGAGCTAAAAATAGAAAAAAAATGTTGTTGTTTTTGTATGTTTACTCATATGAGCATTCACTCTAAAGTGATTGCTCATTAGAGGTTCAGTCATGAGTGCTTTCTCTTTAATGAGACACATATATATATATATATATATATATATATATATATATATATATATATATATATATCTACAGAGAGAGACAGACAGAAATAGATATATAGTTATGTGTGTGTGTGTGTGTGTGCACACATTGCACAATAAGTGTCCATTACAACAGACCTGCTGACTTCTCTTCCCTTTCAAAATCACTCCCCAAATCATTGTATTATTGCTGTCAGCAGCCAGCGAAATTCCATTGACTCACCAAAATACTCTTCAGTTGAAATACATGCTGGCATTTCTCACATAGTATTCTTTTTATGGACAACTGCTGAGTGGTAGACGTGCTGTATATTAAATAAATGAAATACTCCGTCTCTTATTAGTATTGTATGCAATAATTATTAAAGGACTCTATCATGTTAAATTTAAATACATCTCATGTACTCAAACCAAAGTAGAGTTCAAGTCAAAATTCCTGGCATCCTGTCTCAGCTGACATGCTGAACTTTCTTGTAAGATATTTTGGATACCTTATATATCAGCAAGCAGACTTATGCACTGTCAATCACTCCTGAACTACAAGTGATTTATTGACAAAGTCCCGCCTCAGCAGCTGAAGCTTCTCTCACTCATCATGAAGGCATGAGGGAAGGCAGGTACTTAGTCAAGGATTTCTTTAGTCAAAGCACAAAAGTGCTGTATCATTCTAAGTTTCCAACAGAAATATTAACAATTACAATGTCCAAATATCACATAAAATCAAAATCCATTCTTGATTGATTGCTAAAACCAAACTAGGTCAATGATCATAACAAGGAGGCAGACAGATGTAGATAAATAGGCTAACAAGGACAAAGTGAGTAGGAAAGAATTGCCCATTACTTGTATAGAAGTATGGGAAAAGAAAGTGAGATGGAGTAAAGATATTAAAAGTTGAATTTTGGGAAGGAGAGAACATTTTCTGTTAGTAGATGGGTATACTTTCCACCACTGTGTATGCTGTTTTCTTGTCACTGCACAGCGGCTTCATGGCGGATGTGCCAGACTTTGTAGGTATGCACAACCATTTCAAGGTTGCTCTGAAGTTTGGGTCAATGACTGATTCTTATGTAAGAGGGTACAGGGCAGGGGAACACCCATGGTGGCTTATTTACTTCCTCATTTGCATATATCAGCAAAAGATGACAGTAAGGCATTTTCCATAATCACTAACATTACGTATTCTCTCACAAGCTCATTATAACAACTTGCTCTAAGTGTAAATTGCTTTAAAATTCTGCCTGAATTGTTTTTATCCTTTACACTTGTAGTGATTACTGTTTCTGCCAGATCCCTTAACCTCGTCTTACTCTGGTTCATGGAGTGGGCATATGTTAAATAAGTGCCTATGACATTTTGTTCTCCAGCTCTAAGTAGTTTGCAGCCAACAGAGCATTAGCAAAAGACTTTAAATATATCTACACCGCCCCCCCCTCCACACACACAGACATACATACAGGATAAGAGAATGGTCTTCTGGGATATCACTCAGCTTTCTCCTTTCCTTCCTGCCTGGCCAGACTGATGCAGCAGCTGTGATACCGTAGTGCAGGTAGTCCAGATTCTGTGGTACTGTAGTGTAGGTAGTCCAGATTCTGTGGTACTGTAGTATGGGGTAGTCTAGATTCTGTGATACCGTTGTGTAGGTAGTCCAGATTCTGTGATATCGTAGTGTAGGTAGTCCAGATTCTGTAGTACTGTAGTGTAGGCAGTTCAGATTCTGTGGTAGTGTAGTGTAGGTAGTCCAGATTCTGTAATCACTTTTGAGACAGAGGCTTATCCTCAAATTCCAGCTCTGATTGGGAACTAACAGCCCGATGTGTACTTGTGAAGTTTGTGTTATTTTCAAACTTTCTTCTTAATTTGGTTAAGTTGTAATATCCTTTACTTACATTTCAAAACAACTGCTTAAAAGTCCATATAGTAGCTAAAGGCTGTGAAGGTACAGAAATCTAAAAATAGCACTGATTATTGGTCTCAAAATGTGGGAGGCAACTGAAAATATTATCCAGCTTTTTGAAAGGACATGTGAGTGCAAACATAATACAATTGAGGATAAAACTGTACTTCAGCAAGGCCCAATAATTTGTCATGGACAACTTATTGATATTTCTAGCCCTTGTATCCTTGCATCCATTATTATTTACTTGGTTATGTAAGAATGAAAAGTTTTAGCCTAATGGAGAAAGATACTTTATATAGGGGAAAAAGGTGGATGTTGGAAAAACTTGTGTACAGGTGTCAGTTGCTATAGGATTGTAAGGGAGATTAGAGACTATAAGGGACAAAGCAAACCAGTCAACTGCACCTATTTTGAGGGTATGTACATATTTTCATACTTGATTTTCCCTTTCAAATGATGTCCCTGTTTTTTGGAAGTGCATTCCTGTTTTCATGCCTTATTTGCCTTTCACATTTTTCTGAATCCACCCTTCCATCACACACAGATTTGAAGCTGCTTAGTACACAGAAAACCTGAATAAATGATCAACATACCGTTAGCATCAGTGATTTAAAGATGTCCCTCATGTTACATCTCCCTTTTTCAGAGAAGCAAAAATAAATAACTTTATGAGGTAGATTTTTATAATATCATTCATTAAAGTATATGCTTTCCAGTGTCTTTGACAATAAGCTTACATTTTTGTGTCATTTTTGCCACAGGCATTTTTTTTTACTTTTTTAACTTGTGTTTCTAAGTTTTATCCCACAATCTTGCTAGAAATAGAAAGAGGCATATGTTATTCAGTATACAAATTTATTGCTAATTAGGCACCTATATGTTTGGTGTCATGCACCTACTTTTCAAGAGCACTTGTATCTGTTGTCAACATCTCCAGGTAGTGAGTTGCAGTAGTAAGTTTTGTCTGGTAATGGGCACCTGTTAGATTAAATTGTGTGTCAGCTTGATAGTATAATATTTCAGTGAGTGATATGGAAGGTAAGCAGAACAATGAGGAAAATAAGTGAGACTTACCGTCGTTATGTTACATTCTGTGCTGTTGGATTTTATGGAAATGTAAATGATGTTGTAAGATATTGTATGTTTCTGATAAACTGCTTCCATTACATGTATTTTTGTTTTTATCTTCCTCAGATTGAAAATGATGATGATGAAAAGGGGACACCAGACACTGTGACTGTATTAAGTAACAGCCAGGAACTAGATAGTGGTGTTGGCCGTACTGATGAGAGCACCCGCAATGAAGAGAGCTCTGAGCATGACATTCTTGGGGATGACCAAACTAGCACCACAAATACCACCAACACACCAGGCAGCTTACGCAAGTTCCGCTTCAAGAGTGACACCCTGCAAAGCCGGGATTTCCACTTCAGTACTGACTCCCTGCTAGCAGCTGATGGCATGAGTCTTGGAGACATGCCAGGACTGACAGAGGAAGAATATGAGAGGTACCGGGAACTTCTGGAAATTAAGTGCCATTTTGAGAATGGAAATGAGCTGGGACTATACTATCAAAGAGGGAATGCCCTCGATGTCAACAGAAATGAAAACATTAATCATGAGATGGCCAAGCTT
>NC_056741.1:488363971-488448971 GCF_019279795.1 Protopterus annectens | reverse complement strand
AAAGTACATTGAAGTACAAATTATCGGGTGTTGATACGATGCTGTAACATAATATGTGGCTATAGCATGTGCTGTGGAAGTATACAACTTGAGTTTTCACTTAGACCTGGGAGAACAGAATATGGCAAATTATAACACAGAGAACAATGCATTATTTACATTTATACAGGTCCGGCCTTAGGTTAACTGCTGCTCTAGGTCAAAAAGCTCCCTGCTGCCCAACCCATTCTGGTTTATTCCTATTATCCAGACTACTATTTTCCTTCCATTTTTTATCAAAGTTTGTCTTACTTTTTCATTTTTTTTTTACAATCATTCATTCATTCATTCATTCATTCAACATGTTCTAATAAGCAAGCCTGCACTCTGGCATCAGTGGAGGAAACAATTGTGTTAAGCTGGGGTGGTCCCCAGGAACCAAGGAGGTCTTGATGCTCTGAGAAGTATTTTACAGTCTTTTTAAATACTTTTTTATCCAGAAATTGCCTTAACAAAAACGCTGATCATAGAAATAAATTTAGTCTTACTCTTCAACTTTGTTTTTTTTTTTCATCCTTTCAGCATATCCTAACTAACCAAGAAACAAGCTGGGGCTGCTAGGCACCCATAAGCCATAGGGTTACAGATGTGCTGATGTGCATTTTAGAGCTTTTTTCCAACCTCTTGATCTAACAGTGGCCTAAACAAAAATCCTGCATATGGAAAATAATTCAATCCTACTTTTTATTTCAAGGAAGAAATAAGTTATATCCAAGTTTGAATGCTCAAATATGGCCAAACACTACTACACAATAAACTGTGAAGACAGATCCCTGTGAGTATACAGCTATAATATCTTGGAATGGCAACTGCTCTCCTAATTTCCCACCTCAAAAAGTAGGTAGTCACTTTCTGCACATTACCCTCTGGTGTTAAACTCAGATTAAAATTAAGGCATGAATGCCCATAGTCATATTTCTAGCTGCTGTTCTCAAATGTATATACAGCATGCCTCCTCATCCCCTACCCCCAAAAGAGCCATCTCATCTATACCCTTCTGATTGTCAGACTAGGACAAACCTTAAAAAGAAAAAGAGCATAACATAATTGCTGTCAGTCTGGGTCAAAACTGAAAAAAAAAATAAAGTAGAAGGTAATATATTTACTGCCAGTAATATATAAATAGCATGCATATTTGCTCTCCCCAAAAGATAGCCACTTGTGTATGCATCAGGTGTTTGTGATGAATATGAAAAAAATACAATAATGTTTCCAACTTGCTACTTCCAGATTCAGTACAATGTTCCTTCACAGGCTATAGTGATCCTCCATGCATCTCTCTGACACTTGTGAGGAAAGTTAAAGAAATAATGACCATACTGTTCCAGCTCAACACAAGATAGAGTGACATCTGAGGTTTTGGAAAAGATGTGAAAGAAATAATGACAACTTCCCCAGCTCCCCTACACAAGTAGAGAGACCTTCTCTGTACCCTATGAGTAGGGCAGGCTTTAGATTAGGTGGTGTTCAAAGCAGAAGAGATTACTAAGCCCATGTCAAAATTCAATTACATGGACTTGGTGTTTGGGGACCGCCAGCCTCCAGAAGTTCTTTAGTTCTGGGTATTGTGTGATGCATTTATCCCGTATTTCTTCAAGAGATGAGTATTAAACCAAGCAAGTGGCAACAGAGTCAGATTCTTTCATCCTAAAAGGGCATAACTATGTTCCAAACAGTTGCCACACATTGAAATATTGCACTTTGCTTCACTTAATCACATTAGTCCTGCAAACCCGAAGCAATAAGCAAACAGCATCAGAAAGATAGTCATTTCCCTCCACAAAAGACAGCCACAGCAATTATACCCACTCTGTCCATGCATATCAGGTGTCCACTTAAGTAGCCATACTTCTCACAAATGCACACCAGTCCTGCTAAGCCAGATAGTGACTGTTTAAACTGAGTAAATGACAAGAGGATTAGTTACATTCATCCAGCCATCTCCAACACAGCAATTATAGTCACGACATCTGATGACTATGTAATATTATTTCACCTCCACACATACCTCTCAACTGTCCAGATTTTCACAGAATGTCCATTCTGCCTCATATTTATGGTCTGTTCCTCTCAATATTTGTGGTTTCCTGCAAATCACCAAGAATTGAAGTCACTAAATAATTACATACATTTGAGTTTCAGGCTTCATATCCTTCAGAAAAATGCATGCGAACACAAATGATGTTATTGTAGTGACTAAATTTAGGAGAGCAGTGTTTAAAATCTGTCCCTATTTTTGCGCCCCCCACACACACGATTCGTTTAGGCTTTTTCAGAATTTCTTTCTAAGGGGTTGAAAGGTATGCCTCCATGGTTCATGCAAGCATTTTGACTCATATTAAAGTATTCCAGTCCAAATTGCTCCACACAAATCATGAAGCCAGATTAATATTACCAGAAATATTTGGTTGATCTCTGCCAGCATCATCATGAGGATACTTATCACACAGCACTATTCCTCCCATTGCAATGGTCCACACAAAATAAAAAAGGCTGACAAAATTGCACAAAATATCTGACTGATCACTGCCAGCAGTATTGTAAAATTGCTAATAATGTTTCTTTCACCAATACCTCCTCATTGTCCAGAATTATGCATACTGCCCTTACCTTTGTTCCTTATTCATTGTACAAATTCATTTAAATTCCATTTAAAAAAAACACCTCCTTTAAATGTCTTCTCATAGACATTTGAGCATTGCAAGGTCTGTATCTTGTGACCTGGTAACTTTTAAAATGAATATAACTTGATTTGAATGTTGCGTAAGTTGAAACACTGACCCCATTGTAGCACATGCTGTGCTGTAGTTGCATTTTTTTTTCCTGCTGGGTGCTTTATTTATTTATTTACTTCGTAGAGTAACAAAGTATTGCTCTTAAAATAAATAAATAAATGGGAAAAGAGTGCACCTACAACCACAACACCATAAGTGGTTGCCTAGTTTGCCTATGTGTTAGACGGCCCTGATTTATAAAACAATATGGTAGTTAATAACATAAAGACTAATGTAATAGAAGATAATGTATTATTCACAATTTCAGGACATTAGTTTGTTGGGGTGAGAGTATGAGGTTTCCTAAGAATTATCTGATACAGAGAGTGAGAGAAGACAGGGACATGGAAGAGGAGAAGAGGATTCTAGAGAGTAGAGAAAAAAGAGGCTAGAATGGTGAAGTGTTTTTATAGGGGGAGACTGGAGGCATGAATCGGGTGATGTGATTAGGTGAGTGGCATTGGCATGCTGGAGTTCAGCTTTTAACATGACTCAGAATATGGGGTAAGAATATTGCCTTTGATGCAAGTGAGAATAGATTCCAATTGTTTGGGAACCACTAGGAAGAAACTGTGGTCTGTACACTGGAGTTTAGATTTTGGTGTTTGTAATGTGGATACAGATTGGCTTTAATTTCTGAGACTGGAGGACGGTGATTATATTATTGATTTTGCAGCTAGATGGGGGGAATGTTTTTGTTCCTAATAAGACTGAAAAGTTGTGAACCTAGGAAGTCTATTCTTTGATACACTGGCAGCCATTTAGCTCTTTCCATGGCTTTGCAGTGGTGTTCTTGCTTTGGGTTGTGAGTAATGAATCTACATATTTTATTGTTAATAGTCTATATTGTAAGGGAATTATGCATAGTAGCATCTGCACCCAGGCAATAAATCCTCTGTATTATAGAGGAATTATGCCTGGATGCAGATGCAACTAATGAAAGGCCATACTCCAGCTAGACAAGTAAAATGCCTTTTCCTACTGCTGCCCTGGTTTCTTTTGGTGAGAAAGCGGAAGATTTTGTGGCCCAAAAGAGTAGTGCATTTACCTATTCTCTTGTGTTGTTTAGATGGATGGTGAAGTTGAGAGAAGGGCCCTACCAGATGCCTAGGTTTTTGAAAGAGCCAATGTTTTCTATTGAAGTGTTGAACTCCCAGATCTGTAATGGAATCTGAATTTTGTTAAGTTTTTGTTTAGTACCAAATAGCATTGTTTTTGTTTTGGTTGCATGAAGAACTAGTTTTTGTTGCTGATCCAGTGCATGGCTGTGAAAAAGTCAAACTATAGTTCCTATTGAATTGTATTGGGGATTGATATGGCCAAAAATGACTATGTCATTGGCATATAGTAGTATACAAAGATGGGGTAGGCCACATAAGCTCATAGGTTCATAGGTAAATACTAGACTAGCTGCCCTTGCAGTCCATTTTAAGCATAGACAATTTCCCTTTTTTGCTTGAAATAACCTATCCCATTTGGTTATAGATTGTCCTTACCCAATCTTACCACATGGTAGTTTGCTAATGAAAACAGGAGAGAAGAAGGGCTAGTATGAAACTCCATGGTATACCTTTTGGAAGTTTAGTAGCATGAAAGAGGAAGGAGAGAACTGTGACATAGAAAGGATGCTAGTTAGATAGTTGTAAAACCATAGAAGGGTGACTGGACTAATGCCAATTTCAATGAAATGTTGTAGAAGATTATTGTGATCATCTAGATTGGGTGCTTTTGTTAATCTTATAAAGATGGTACTTGTTAGAAGACCCATATCCATGCCAAGGAGGATTTCATTAGGATCCATAGGACAGTTTGGGTGCTTCAACCTGACTAAAAAATATACTGTTGGTGTGAGAAGAGGTTGTAGGTGATTAGGTATTTGATTAGTTAAAAGTAGATTATTTTTTCCAAAAAGTTTCACAAGGATGGGTAGGATCAAGAGTGGTCTGTAGTCAAAGGTATTGATTAGATTTGCCTGTTTGGAAATGGGAGTAAATGTGGCTATTTTCCAAATAGTGAGCACTATGTTTTGTGTTAAGAAGAGGTGTAAATAGGGTTAAGTGATATTATCAGTGAGTTTCTATAGACTAGCAAATAAAAGAGTGATGGAGTCCATCTAAACCTGGATGAATGTTAGCTCTTATCTGTTGGAGTAAAAGATCTATATCTTTGGTTCTAATATGCCTAAAATGAAAAAGGGCAATGTGGAGTGGTGGTTCTGGAGGGGTGGTTGGTATGATTGGAGTGGTTTGTTGAGTTGGGACTGGGTAAATTGGTGAATTCTATGAGAAAGTCTGATGGTGAGATGGAGTTTGTAGAACTGAGTAAACTTGTTTGTGTTTCTCACGTCACTATTTGGTTGACTTATTTTCAGAATTGTCAGGGGGAATTAGAGAAATTTGTACTCTTTTCATTTGTTAACATTTGTGTCATCTTATTGTCTGTTTGGCATGATTTCTAAGTGAAGTGTGGTATTGTCTATTACTGGGAAAAGGGATGCTTTTCAAATCATACCACAGCTCATCTCTTAGCTGTAATAGAGATTTTTGTTCATGGATAACTGAGTAGTGTATTTTTGAGTTTTGTAGATGGGTAGGGAAAGGGGAGCATGAACTTTGTAAACATAGAAGTGTATTGCCAAACAGTTCTGTGGCTAGGTTGGAGGTTATTTTTCATTGAGTATGACTAACCATTCCATATATGAAAGTGTTTATTTCTTTATGTTTGCTTGTGATCTTGTATGAAGATGGTTAAATTTGGAGGAACCCTTATAGAGAGTAAATGAGAGAGAGAGAAAGACTCTGTGTGTGTGTGTGTGTGTGTGTGTGTGTGTGTGTGTGTGTGTGTGTGTGTGTGTGTGTGTGTGTGTGTGTGTATGGACAACGTGACTGGAAAGTAATCACTGAGTGATGGAGGAAGGACATCAATGTCAGAGTTAACTATGGGATTATTAGTGATGATGAGATCTAGAGGACAGTGATTGTTGCTAGAGAGATTTGGTCTTGTGGGTTGTTTAATTAACTGTTTAAGGTTGTAGTTCATGAGAATATCTGTAATGTCACTGTGTGTGCATGGCTATTCAAATTTAAACTGAAGTCTTATACTTTTGTGGTTCTTGACTAAATGGATGTAATGGTACAAGTTATGATTTGGAACTGGCTTGACATAGCTAGAGGAGGAAGGTAGGCTACAACAAGGTATAGACCATGTTTATTGTATGTGTGGATTTTAACTAGTAAACAGTTAAGGAGCATATCTACAGCAGGTGTCACCTTGGCTATTATCTTTGCTTTTTAGTTGTGTTTTATATAAAAGGAGAGTGCCAACAGTCTGTCTTTGTACTGGTCTAGCATCTAAGTAGTGGTTATAGTATGGGAAGACATGATGCAGGTGGAGGTCATCTGTTGATCCATGACTGGGTTATAGCAATAATGTTGGGGTTATGTTGAAAGAACAGTGCACTTAGTTGGTCTATTCTGTTGTATAAGTTTTGGGCATTTACAAGGAGACATGAAAGGGGTGGTGGATTGGATTTACATTCTACTTTCCTTCTTAGAAGTAAAATCTGATGGTGGAGAGTATGGAGAGAGGGATGGAGATTGTGAGGTGGTAGAATGGACAGGAGTAGAGTTTTATTGTTAGCAATTTATGCTGTGGAGGATGAGCTGAGGGAGGTCCTGGAAAGGTCAAAGTACATTATGCTGCTAAGCTGTGCTGAAGAAAGTAGTAATAAAGAGTATCTGTGAGAGCAAAAGGGTTACAGTGTTTCTGGTATTAGGATAGGATTAAGTGAAATGTTGTTAGGCTCTTTTGGGTAGTAGCATTACCCAGAGTGTTGCTATTTAACAGAGGGATTTTCACAGTAATTAGTGGAACCGAGTTGTTTCAGAAGGAAATGAAATTTATTGCAGAGTTTGAATAAAAATCTGTCTGAGCTTTTGTGTTGCTGTAAGTATGTGTTAGGATTGTGGTGGGGATTGCTTTTGATTATTCAAGCAGCATGGTTTTGGTATGATTTGAAGTTGGTCACATGGCTATACTGCTAAGTATTTTATACTATGAGTGTGTTGAGTATGATCTGCAAAGTACTGCATTTTATGTTAGTACTGAGTATAGTGTGAGGTTTACTTTAAGATAAGCAGATCAAATATGGAAAAGTGGGAGGAGAATACCTGATATAAACTACTGTTCTGGGACATGGCAGGGGACCTGAAGGTGGTAGGGGAGTGAAGCAAGAAGAAATACCCATCTGTATGATGTAATCTGCACAAGCAGTGCTGATAACACAAGGAGATTTGATAAGGTAAGGCTTTGTAGCTGAACTATAGAGATGTAATAACAGCTATGAGGAGAAAGGGGGAAGGGCTGTGTTACTATTTAGATCTCTCAGGGTAAAACAGGACATACTAATAATTGGGCCTGTAGTTTAGGAGAATTTGATTGTGATTTTCAGTATTTCTTCTGCCTACATAAATAATACATGGATAATCCAAGACTGACATAAAGGTTACTAAATCACAGTAATCTATCTCAGTACAGAGGAATTAATCATCTACATGCAAGTAAAGTTGTTCTTTGGAAAAGTCTATCTAGTCCCACATAACTGCATAACTCCTAGTGCAGTTGCCAACAAAAATTAATCTGAAAATGGAGATTGATCAGCAAGGATCTAATGCCATAGATCATCAGGGTGTACACCATTATGGCAGAAGA
This sequence comes from Protopterus annectens, assembly GCF_019279795.1. Taxonomy (NCBI): domain Eukaryota; kingdom Metazoa; phylum Chordata; order Ceratodontiformes; family Protopteridae; genus Protopterus; species Protopterus annectens. The sequence goes on along the minus strand of NC_056741.1, from coordinate 488,441,448 downwards.
GTACCCCTGACATTTTGGGCAGCAAAGACTGTCTGTGAATTGTAGGAGGGCTGTTTTTGGTCACACTAATGTTTTCTTTCAGCAGTCTAACCCTAGTCAGAGTACAAAAGATGAAAGTCACAAAGCTCACAAGGAGAAAGGGAAATACAAACTAAACAATACTAAAAATAATATCTGGATAACTAGGTTAGAAAAAACAATAAAAATAACAGCAGCAGAGTGTAACATAACTCAGATCATTACAAAGCATTAACAGTTGTTTATAATCAATAGTATATAAAGTCAACTTTGACATGCAGTTTTTATATAATGTGAGCATATATTGCATTTTGTCATTCATTCTGTATATAATGTAATGTATCTATTCTGTTTACCTAGGGCTGAGATTGAAGTTGGTTTAATGGGATCAGTAATCTACTGCAGTTAACAAATTCAGAAAGAAAAAGATGCTGTACAGTTTTAAAGAAGGGTGTGATAAGAATATAGAAATGGAAGAGTCAGCATGCATCTTGCTAGGCATAGATATCACTTTTGGTGATGGTTTAGCTAGAGGCCGATAGTAGTTCTTTGTAAATGTCAAGAATAAAAATAAAACTTGTGTGTGATAGCTTGTAGTGTATTTTAGCTTCAGAGACAAAACATAAGTTAAGGATTTTTCTGAGACATGTAATCGCTGTTTAAGATGTCCATATGTTGCACTTTTTTCTTAACTCATTTAGAATTTCGTGTTTCCATTTTTTGACAGTTTCTTCTTAGTGCTTATCTGTATCTCATGTTGAAGTAATAATTGCTATTAACTTCAAAGTTCAAAGACTGATGTTATTAACCGAACACTGAATTCAGAAAATATTTTTCCTTTTGGGGCTGCTTACAGAACTTTCAGCTCTGTAAAGTTTATGTAGTAATTAAAATGGTGTCTGAGAGCTGGAAGTGCAACATCATTAAAGCATCCCATCTCTGACACAGTGTAATGTAAACAGCTTGTCATTTAAATGGCTGGGCATATAGCTGCCTGGCAAATATTTGCTAATTACTGCTGAATGGCAGCACTGAGTCTTAACAAATGAGCAGTGGAGTTCCTGGTTTTAAATGTAATTTTCAACAATGTATTGTACCCTTGCTGCAGCAGTAGCGTTGTTGCCTCACAGCAAGAGGTTCTCCCATTCGATTCTCGGCTGAAGCGCCTTCTGTGTGGAGTCTGCATGTCCTCCCCATGGTCGAGTGGCATTCAAAAGACATGAGTGAATAGGCGTGCTTTCATTGAAGGTTGGGTGTCGAGCTGGCACCTCAGCACTGTAAAAATCTACTGCCAATTATTAGCGACTGGAGTGCCGCTGTGGCGACCCCTAACCGGGAAAAGCCGAAAGAAGAAAAGAAAAGAAGTATATGTCTAACTGAACTGCAATGTTTCAGATTACTGCAGCATTTTAATTTCAAGTTTATTCTGCATATCTCTATTAAAACATATTTAAACTAGTGCATATTTCTACGTAAAACATAACACAAAATAGTGACATACTTGACTTAGATTGCATTGCTAGTTAGGTAATGATACAGACAGGTGTCAACAAAACAACAAATTTCAGGAGTATGTAATTCACTAACAGAACTGCACAAGGTTCATCTGAGGCACATGCTGTTATGTGGATTCTTAGGGTAGTGGATAAGTGAAAGGCTTCAGTAGTGAAATTGTAATATATGTATTCATGGTTACCAGTGCTTTACATCTCTGAAATGTTTGTCAGTCATAATTGAGAGGGACATCTGCAGGCTAACAGGCTGTAAAATAAAATAAGTAAAAACTCCCCTGTGTGGGAGCTAATCAGCTTGAGCACTTGCAGTGCTGATAACAGCAGTGACTACAGAGTCCAGCATATTCAGAAACATAAAGTTGTAAAGAATTGTGACATACAAGGATAAACAAGAAAAATGTGGAAAAAAGATACCCAGGTTGTTCCAGTAGTAAGACATGCAACTGGGTAATATAAAAATTATTTCAGGCTTAAACATGCCACTGATACACCACATGGACTACATAAAAGGGGTTACATCGAGGGTGATAAGAAGAGCACTTTTGGCAAACATGAATATTGAAGAAATACTGATTTCATGACTTTTAATTATATCTTGACTTCGAAATGGGAGTCAATTTTGTTATGGTAATAAAAAGCTTTCAGTTTGACTCCTCAGGTTATAAATCAGCAAGGAACCAATTTACCATGCAAAATTATTTGAGAATTCAGGACAGTGAAAAAGTGAAATGCAAGCATTTTTCGTATGGGGCAAATTCTCCAACATCCATCATGGGGGGGGGGGGGGGGGTCAAGACCCCCTCATCCCTAGAACTTATATGTACCAACTCTGCAGTTATACCAACCCAAAGAAAAGGAAAGTATAGGAAAACAAGCAAATCAGTGCCAACACATTTTTAGTAACTGCACTGGCAGTGACTTCCTGTGGAGATAGAGACTCAGAAGTTCACTGTCAGTAATTTGAACGTGACCAGATGGAATATTATCTAGTCTGCAATCTGTGAGGAGCACATAAGCCTGATAAAATCCATTAAAAAAAGGATAACGTTTTAAACATACACAACAGCCTTGGTTGTATTTCTCTTTTTCTTTCTGTTTTATCTTTCTGACTTTATGTTTATCTGTCTGTATTTAGTTATCTGTCAGTCTGTCCCATGATCTGCTTCTATATCTGTCTGTCTATCTTTCTATCGATCTTTCTAGTTAGCTATCCTGTTTCACCTGTATTTATTTTAATTCCTAACTGAGTCAGACATTGGGGTGACCTGGGAGCCTACTCCTGTTTAAGTGCTTTGCTTCCAACAGCACAAATTATAAGTGAAGATTTTGGAAGCCAAGTCCATAAGAGTCAGATAAGACTCATCTGTTTGCATCCCACATCCTAAACTCTGTATGGCAAACTGACATCCACATACATACCCAGATGCACTCCCACCCTCCTACACACACACACACGCACACACACACACACACACACACACACACACACACACACACACACACACACACACACACACACACACACACACACACACACACACACTCACATACTGCATATAAGCATGTTGCAAACTGCAGAAAGTCCCCCAGACTGGTTCTTGCAAGATGTCATTGCTTATTATCTTAGAGTGCCTAACATTTTGCACTTGTCATTGATTATTGCCCTAACTTAGAGAATGATCCACTTTAAATCTCCAAATTGCGACTGTTCTATAGTCAGAGAAATTATTTTAGAACTCCCACTGGGACTGGTTGGTTATCTTCTGTTCAGAGAAGAGATACTGGTTTTGACCCACTGCTTGTTTAGTGGATTATATTAGTTTAGTCATTCAAGTTTTCCCTTCCAAGGTATTTTGCCTTCTTTACTCCAGGGATTGCTCTGATTCTGAGGCATTGCTGTATCTGGTGCCAAAATAGAAGCAGTAGGTACAGGGCATCCCTTCCACTTTCAGCTTGTGTTCATTTCAGTCAGATAAAGAACTTAACTGGTAATATCATTTAATCAAATGCAATTAAGTGTAATCTGTATTCAAATGTGAAAAGCATTTTCTTTCAGTTGATATGGCTGTGAGACCATGTTGCATTTTATTTTACTCTTGTAGCATTACTAATCTTTCATTAAGCAATGTTGTCTCAAAGAATTGCACAGTTTTTAGATACAGCGTGACAAAGAAAGTAAAAACATGATCAAGCAATAATCACTTCTTAACTGCTGAAATACAATCAAGGAATAACGTGTTTCAGGATATATTTTCTATTAAGTTATACATGAACCCGTCTCATCTTCTTTTCTTCAGATGATGTTACTTTCACATACATTCTGAAACACGTAATCTTGTTTTTGTCCAGCCTTATTCTTACCCGTGAACAGCTCAGCATTCTCATTTCACCGTGATGTTCCTTTGATTGCCTGTTATTTATTGGCTGTCGTGCAATGTGGCCTTCCATCATGTAGTCTTCTATTTCCAGTCATTGACATAGTCTAGGTAGGGCAATGGCATAAAAAAATATCACTGGGTTTCATGAATTTGTATAAGTCACTGTGGGAGATTTATGAGTAAAACAATAGTTGAGTCTACAGTAATATCTGCTGTTTGCTCTTCACTGACTAAATAGTATTTTGGTTTACAATACATATATGTCATGTGAGGAAAAAGGACATTTGTATTGTTTTGCATAATTTCACATTGTCATAAACCACAAGCAATACCCAGTAATCTACAACTATCTTGAACTTGCAGGGCTCTTATAAATGCAAATTTTTGAACATTTCAAAAATTTAAATAGAACCCAAGAGTGCGTACTTAAGACATTTTCCCTAAGCTGGCATAAAAATAGTTGCTGTTCTACTTATATAAAGTAATAGATGTGTGTGCCTACAAACTGTTGGCCAAAGATAACATACATCATTTTTAACCTTTTATATGCCATGCCTAACGTTAAACTCTGAGCTTTTTTTGGATACAAATGAGGCTCTGTCTTCCTTTACCATGTTTGTGTCTCACATTCTACACTGCAATTTCATTTCTCTTGCCATCTCTTTTAAAGAATGCAAGGCATGAGTCACATTATCTAACTTTGTTACATTAAATTCCAGCTTCTTAACATCACAGCATTCTGAGGTATTCAAATTCAGTTTTGAAAAACCTGCTCCACCTCTGCTGCATTGGATTTAGCTAGTGAGATTGCCACAGATGACAATTATACCTCGTCTTGCTCTTTCCTGCTTCAGGTAAACTGCAGAGTTTCTGCACCTTCTGGGTATATGAACTGTATGCATACATTGTACATAAATGTGCTATGAATTGCATTTGTAGCAGTTTCTGTGCAAGTGCATCACACGTGGTTCTATAAGTGAATAATGCCAATGCTCTACCATCTTTGTTCTCTTAGATGAACCTCCAGCCCAACCTAGCACTCCAGTATTCAGCTAATTTTAGCTCTACCCACTCCAGATTACTAAGTACTATTACCTTGAGGTAACCACTTGACTCATTAGCGTATAAAGTGTGCAGGCCTCCCTATCATTTTCTTAACTTATAGAATTTTCCCTTTAAGATGCTTTCTGGATCTAAACACTATCTGATTCAGACAGGGACAGACTAGGCCTGGCTATGAAAGATGTAAAGAAGATCACAAAACCTGGAGATGAGCAGATATACTGAACAAATACATCATTTTAGACTTTTGTACAGAATGAAGTAATAAAGAAAGTAAGTGAAGAGTACCATATTGAGTTGAAGGTAGAAAACAGTGGGAACAGCTGTGGACCAAACTCCGTGAGATGGAGACAGAGCTGGCTGCCCTATGCGTAGATAAAGCACAGGGACAAGATCGTCCATTTTCCGTGGTCTTCAGCAATGTGGCCAGTGTGCTAGTAGGTCCCCTTACCAAATCACTGACTGCTGCAGAAGTGCCTGAGCACTGAAAGGCAGTAGTCTTGTAGAAGGGAGGAATCAGAAGAAACTACAGAAATACAGACCTAATGCTGTAAGAGGGAATATCTTGCTCAGAATTCTGACAGAATGACTGGTTACCTTCTTAGAGGCTCACCGTCGTTAGAACAATGACCAACATGGGCTTATGGCCAAAAGGAGCAGTCAGAGAAATCACATCAGTTTTGACTTTGACTTTTATGACCGAGTTAGGGGAAAATTCACAGTTCAATAGATGTGGCTTAACTAGACTTCAGCAAGACCTTTGCCTCAATGCTTCACATGAGTCTGTTAGTAAAACTGAATAAGTTTGGGTATCTTCAATACTAGGAAATTCAACTACTGCACAGATAAGTGGTAGGGGATTGAGGATTATGGTAAGAGATGCAATGTCAGGAATAAAAAAAATTACTAGTAGAGTGCCAGTGGCAGTGTTTTCACTTGACATAGTTGAGGGAAGACAGAGAAAGTTCACTCTTTTTAGTGCTGACTCAAGGTTAGAGGCAACAGAAGTAGATGGGGAGAGAATTTAAGGATGTATCTTGAAAGACTGATCAGGTGGCCTGGGAGGAGCTATTTGCAAGGGTTCACTACACTGAAATGTAAAGTGCTCTGTAAAATACCACTCTGGAATGCACTAACCCACTTATGCTGAACTGCACTGTTAGCAAATGAGCTACCTGATGTGGGAATAGAACCCACAGCCTTCTGCAACAAAGACAAGTATGCTAGCTGTTGTACCATTGACACTCCTAAAGGTCATTCCCAAAGCAGTCTTCTATTACAAAGGTTTAGGCATAAGCTCACCTTAGATGTCACATGATTATACCTCTCAATCTCCAGACACTGAAACATTTGGGAGACATCATAACTGCAATGTAATTGGTTGCAGGAATATCAAGGGTAATGATTCAATATTTCATCATTTACAAATAAGTCTTTACATTTTAAACTTGTATAACTAAGCATTTCAGTCAGAATGCAGCTGAGATTTATCATTTCCAGGTTAATGCCAGATTCCAGTTATTACTAATAGACTGAGGCAGATTGTAAATACTTTGTCCCATGCATGGGTCCCCTCAGATTATCAATGACATGTCTTATCAGGAGTAATACATAATTACTGGCCATGGGGTGGGTAAGGCCAATCTAACTTTACATAGGATAGATTAATTCGAGCCCCCAAAGGGAAATTGTTAAGGCTTAAAAAGGGCAGCTAGCCTAGTACTTACCTATGAACATGTTTGTAACTTTAAAAAAGTATCTACTAAACAGTACACAGACTACCTACAATTCAAAGTAAAAAAACAGTAGGTCATGCACTTAAAATTTAAATACATCCACTTGATTATGCTCAAGTTTCCACATAAACACAAACCAAACCGGTAAGGAGAGTGGCCACATAGTTTAATATGAACTAGGAAGATGCAGAGTAACACAGCATTACCCCACCAACAAGCACATGTGACAGCCTCATACACATCCATGCTACAGCATTGCACATAAAGGTGAGGAATCTTTGCTATAGTAATGTTATTACATGGAGGAGACCTGACAGATATTAGCAGGTTAATACTCTACAGCACTAAGTATTCCCAGGTGCCACAAAGGAAAGGATAGCCCTACAGATTATACACCTGCTAGTATTTGTCAGTTCTCCAAGCAATGTCAGCACAGTTAGTTTAGCATGGTCTTACTTTACACTTGTGTTAGTATTTGTGAATTACTGATACTTAGTTCATAAGAATTCCGCTTCCATTTGAAGCACAAGACTGTACTTAGGAATTTGGTTTTGTGGTCTTGATAAAAGGTGAAACACTTCAGTCCAAATTAGCCAATAACCCTTGTAACACAAAATAACAGGCTCAACCACCAAAGTCACAAAATACTTGTTCATAAATCTTACCCTTCTTGATTATCAGTAGAACTCTGAAAACAAGCCTCTATATGTTGATATATATAAATTTCTAACATATGTATATGTATATATATATATATATATATATATATATATATATATATATATATATATATATATATATATGTGTGTGTATATATATATATATATATATATATATATATATATATATATATATATATATATATATATATATATATATATATATATATATATATATAGAGAGAGAGAGAGAGAGATAGTACTAAACATGCAGCAATACCTGCTAATACAAGCTAAACTAAAAGCAAGAAAGCTGAATAATTTTATGTACTGCGGTGGTGGTGCTGCGGTAGCGTTGTCACCTCATAGCAAGACGTTGTCCCATTCGATTCTCTGCTAGAGCGTCTTCTGTGTGGAGGCATACATGAATGGGGCATGCCTTCGTTGAAGGTTGTGCGTCAGAGCTGGTAACCCGATACGTAAAAATCCACTACCAATCATTAGCGGACCGGAGTTCCACTGTGGCGACCCCTAACCGGGAAAAGCTGAAAGACACAAACAAACTTTATAAAGTGTCCATTTTATCCACTTTTCTGCTTTTAGTTTGACCCTCTATATATGTATGTATTACAGAAGAATACTGTCTCCATCAACACTAGTAACACTTACAATTATGATTTACAGAGTGGGACTTTGAAGTCAAGTTATTCATATTTTAGTTTTGCTTCTGCACTCTGCAATTCAATGTAGTGACTACAGACTAGATAGTATTTTTTAAGAAATTCCCTCCCTTGCCCACCTCAAAATTGCATTGTGTTCACATCTGTACATTACTGCAAATTCAAAAGGAAAAAAAAATAACATCCCTTAGTGCATTCACCAAGGGACATGGTTTTTGCTATTGTTGCAGTATGAAAGACCATTATTGGGTTCCCTCTAAACAACACAGCATGTGATTTCTTTCTCTAAATCTAACACAGCAGATCATTCATTTAACTCCCGTTGTGTCATTATTCATTTGCTGTAGCACTCCCTTCAGTGATTTAAAAAAATGTAAAGCTCATCTTAAAGCTGCAGCAGGCAAAAAAAAATATTATAAAATCTTGATTGGCAGGCTCTGCTTGGTATTTCATAGAAGCCTGTTATTTATTAGTATTTTCTGGAAAATATAGGACAGTTTACATATATTCCCAACATCCAAGCTGCAAGCCAGGCATACTGAATGCTGAGGACCGCTTTGTTGATTGCCATTTCAGAATAATGACTACTTACCTGACACAGATAGGCAGTATCAGTAGGAACATGGCATGGAGAAGATTTAGTGAAACAATATGACATTATCCGGCTAACAACATGAAACACAAAAATATAACAAAATATCTTAATTCTTTAAGATTTATTATAGTAGCTCATATCACTGTGCTCTTCTTGAGTATTAGAATGAGAACCTGTTAGGTTAAGCACACTAGGATTTATACCAGCTGTTTATTAACCTTGCAATTCACCAGCTTACTACCCACTACCAGAAATCTACTTGGAAGACCTGCATTGCATAACAAGGGTGTCAGTCTAAAAAGACCTAAGACAGGGAACTGGTAAAGGGAAAGACAGTCACTTCTAAGCACAATTTGCTGCTAAGGCTGTGGTACATCATGGAACTAAATCCATTCATTATTTACTAGAAGAAACTCAAGATATAAAGACATGCTGCACACTAAGGCAACACTCAAGACAAGGAAGAACCAAATAAAAAGAATCAAAATGGGTAACGTTAGACAATTGTCAGCTGGTCTCTTTTGTGTTGCAGGCATGGATTCATCTACACAAGTGAATGTAACATGAAGAGGAAGGAAGGTCTCTTCATGTGTTCTTTATTAAATAATTTGTTGTGGAGTTACCAAAAGAGCAGCTGCCGTGATACGGTTGTCTTTTTTATATTCATAATGCCAATTGATAGTAGAGCTCTTTTAAATGACATATAGATACCATGCAAAGTGTACATCACATGAGATTGCATAGCAAAGAAATTGGTGAATTCAGTATTGCACATGTTTGCCATGCGAGGAATTAGGAATCAATTTTTAAAGAATGTTTGCCATTTTGTACTTTCTGAATACATAAGTGAAATGATAATGCCCTATTAATTAGCTGGGAAATAGCCTCATGCAGCCATGTCAAATACACATTAGCAGCACGTTGATAAACAGTCCTTCCTTACTGTATGGTAGATTGTGCTTCGGAGCTGCACTAGTATAACTGTAGCCCTTGCTCTAGCCACTAGACAAGCACATGAATGGACTTACTGGATCATTCCTATAGTAATATTATACTTGTTCCTAACCTGGCAAACACCACCTTGAGCCCAGTCAGTCCTTTACCTTGCCTGTAAGATTACCAGTTCATGCTTATTTTGTCTGACAGGGTGGTGCCTGGCAGTGTCTATCATGTGGAATCAGACAGAAAAACAACATGAATCATCTGACAAGGACCACCAATCTGCCATTCCAGTATACAAGGATTGATTATTCCAGTATTGTACTACCTTGGCCTGGATTTAAACAACTAACCTGAAAGTAAATGATATAGTGGGATTCACTGCCAGTCTGCTTACCAAAATGTATGCACATCCATTAGTCTTTCTGAATTATTGCTGCTGTTTGAGGTCAACATTTAATAAACTCACTGCTCATTCTGACAGAATGAAGGGTGTAAATACATCTAAATGCTCTGTGACTAACATCTAAAACTTTCCAAAGAAGCACAAGACAGACAGCACAATATATACTGTTCCATCTAGGAAACTCATTTTGCTCCTAGCGGTTCTAAAGGCTAACTTTGATTAACTGTATGCATATCCTGAAAAGACTATTGCCAGATGTACACTGCCATTTAAAATGCTTTTCTCACATTCATTCCTGTAAATGAAGAAATATGGCATTTTAAGTCAGTTATAAATGGGTGATTTCTACGTCAACAAATAAGGAATGTGTTTAAAACCTTACATCCCCAAAAGAAAATAATCTTATATGTAAAACTGCCATTTGTCTGTTCTTCTACATTCCATGTTTAACATTTTTATTATTATTTTTTACCTGTAGTTGGCATTTTGTAAAATAATTGATTTAAAGAAATCACAGAGCTGCTGTTCATTCTGGTGTATGTGTTGGCTTTTCCCTTTCAGTGTTTATTATTATATGTTCTAGAAAGAAGTTTTAATGTACCATTTCATGGTAAGTGCTTTACTATTTTCAATGAGTCAGTCTCATAAAATGCTGCTGATTTACGTCTTGCTGTTTAAAATTTTTGATTGCCAAGGGATATGGGTGTTCTTCTGTAACTACTCTGAAAACTTTAAAAATGCAGTATTGACAGAACATGCAATGATTTTTAAGACATAACTGTAAACTAATGAGGTAACCTTAAACTGCACATTTACCTGGGTGTCCAGAGCAAGATGGCGAAATGGTTCTTGAGAGCAGAAAATGTGTTTGCAGATTCTTTGTGGTAATGTTTGATTTTGTAATATTCTGAGTTGCTGATGGGTGGCATTACAAAAATGGCATATGACCATAATTTCCAATGTTTCAAAGTTTTCCATATTAGTATTTTGTTTTTAGGTACAGAAAAAGTGCAATTATACCACCCTTATGAAGAACAAACTATATATATATATATATATATATATATATAGATATATATATATATATATATATATATATATATAGGGGTCTATATTACAACACTGAAGACGCATTCAAATGCATCTTGGTCAAACTTAAAAGGCTGAAAATGCAAAATATCGAAGCTGCTGTTAAAGCAAATTCTTTCCCTGGGAAATAATTTGCTTGGCCGCTTTGGTACTTTGCTGTTTTCGGCACTGAAGTGCGGTCTTGGAGTTGGTATATTTAAGTAGGGGGGGGGGGGTGTTACTTAATGTAATGTTTGAAACTGATTTTTTTTTTTTGTTGTTGGAATGGTGATTTTTTTTCCCTTGGAAAAAAAATTGCTGTTCTGACACTTCGACATTGTAAGCTTGTGTGTTTGAACATATATCTCAAATGCACATTGGTAAAAAAATCTGTTAAATAGTTTAATAATGCTAGTGTTTAATAATGCTAGTGTGGTGCCATCTGTAAAAAAATCTTACAGGTAAGGACTCAAATTTGGGGAAAAAACTGAATAAATTCAAGTAGCATGCAGTGCACCCTCCCTCAAAAAAAGTGAAAAAGCAGTTGCTGAGGACTTTAGACAATGCTGTGATTCATAATTATGTACATTTTTGCAAGTGTCCTTTGGGGGGGGGGCATCTTAAATTGTTATTGTAGTACAGCAGAACTAAGCACACATTATAGTTACAATGTTAAAAGATATCCTTGTTTAGGAAGTTAGGATGAAGAAGACTGCCTAGATCCAGTCTGCAACACTATACACATGCAGAGTGCCTTGTAAGGATTATTAAATGGAATCTGTTCAGGTGTACTAATGACAGTGTTATATACTATAATGTTTTATACAGTAATGATACACTACTGTAAATGTAGACAAATGCAGTCAAAATTATCCTGCTTTAATGATTTGCTTTCGCTGTCGAAAAATAATCAATAATTTAATGCAAATCATTCCAGTTTTATGTCTCCTAAGTATGGCAAGAAGGTATTCATTAAGAAAAAAAGAGGTAGTCAGAATGCATTTATTGTACACTTCCATAAATCCATTTTTGTGCTTTGCTTTAATGGGAGAAACACATTCAGAAATTTCAAGGAGATGGATTTTTTTTAAACTGGATTTCATTGAAGAAGCACAGTATTACACTGAAAAGATTAAGGCCAGTGGTACAGATCCCTACAGGATGGCACTGGAATCCTTCCTTTTAAACTGTTTTGCTTCATTTCAACTGATACACTTCATTCTGGTTTGTGTATACCAGTGGATTGTCTATGTTTAAGAAAGGTAACAAATTATAAGGAGAATAAGTCAAGTCTTTTGAGGGGCTAAACATCAGTCATACTCAATAGCTATACTGTTTCTGAAAATGGTTGAGTCTGCCCTGTGAGGATATCTGATCCCAACCACTACCAACCACAAGTGAGTATATCTTATCTCAACCACTGCCACCACAAATGTGATGACTGTGCCCTGGCCCAGCAATCAAGGAGTCTCAATCCTCACCACTAATACCAGGGAGGGCGTCTCATATAAGAGAAAAGGATAACACATACACACAGTAAAGTACAATTTCCCTTAAGTGCACACAGAGATTACAGTCAGTCTGGGGCTGGTTGCTCCCTTGCTCTCAAGGTCCCCAATAAGACTCCCCACTGGCATAGCTATAGGGTCCAGATCTCAGCCAGACTGGCAAACTAACCTCCAGTACCCTCTCTGTCCCACCAGTGCTTCCTGTGCCTGCCCAGGTAGCTGACACACCACACACACTTTGAGATAAGTAGTTATACAACTTCACATACACTCCTGGGAAAGGCTGATACAGATTCTCCAGCTGTGCCCCTTTACCCAGACTATACAGTAGTAATTTCTGCCACCACCAGCTAATACTTATCAGCTACCCAAAGGCCCTTAAAAGGGTGTCCAATTTTTACTGTGCAATATTATTATCCAATTGGTAATGTGACTATTCAGTCTAAGGCTTATTAGAGTGGCTTATTACAATAAACTCTATAAATATGCAATGTACTCTAGAGCTTACTTATCTCTACACAAACCAGCCATAGGTGTTTAAAAATATTTAATAATAAATAATTAAAAACACAAGACAATACTACTACACCATAGTGATATCTAAGAGTTCAGAGATCACACAGAAATTTAAAACAATACAGTAGGAAAGTTCTGATATAACAGAAAAACACTTGTCTAACTTTCTTCTAATTCCTAGCTATTACTACAAGAAAACATACTTCTAAGACACTGCTTACATAAGACAACAGGCAGAGTGCTGATAAGTGCGATATCTAGATCAAAATGCTCACAGTCTCTCACTGAACAATAGTTTTTAAACTCACTAACAAGCATCTTTGCTAGGGCCCTCCCAGATTACATCATTTTGACATTTAGGTTTTCCCAGTATATACATTACATCATTTTAACACTTAGGTTTTCCCAGTATATACATTACATCATTTTAACACTTAGTCTGGAGTTCCCAGGCAAAAAGGCTACATTATTTAGCAATCTAACACCTGCTCAGGAAACTACAACAATAAAAGACATTTCACATGTATACTCTAGCAATTATTCCTTAAGTTAAGACAATAAAAAGAAATGTGTTCAGCCAGCCACTTCGGCACCACTATTTAGATAATTTTAACTTCAAAGAACATTTGAAATGCTTAGCTTAGTTTTCCTTACAGCAGATGGCAATGTTGCTAGAATCTTGAAGTTCACATTTTACAGTGTTTTCTTTCATTTAAGAACACTAGCCTGTATTTTACATTTATATTTACAAATGATAGAATTATGTATCAGATTCTATTTGACTAGGCTGGCAGCCTTTTCCCATCTTCCTCCAATCTCCACATGCCCTATAACAAATCATTGTGGGACATGTGAGTCTTGGCCAAAATCAGTAGATTTCACAAATTTAGAGCTCACTCACTTTCACAATACTAGTCACATAAGCCATTCCTAGGAAATACCAGAACACTAGAGGAGTTGGCTGCATCAAGAAGGATAGGGAAGTTATGTACCTTTCTAGTCAGTACAAACTACCAGCATTTTGTAAAGATGATGAGCCTCAAGCTCAATGCCAAGAAATGTATAGTTATCCCCTTTGGGAAAAAACATGTAACCGTGAATTACCACATAGGTGGCAGTACACTAAACACTGAAAGTGTGATAATAGACTTAGGAAAACCAGGTGGACAGTGGTCTCACCTTCGATAACCACATCACCACAACAGTCAGGAAATCCTTCTATGTGGCACACCTCATCACTAAGGGCTTGTCATCCAGAAAAAAGGAGGTCATTGTCCCACTGTACTCATCCTTCATTAGACCCATTATAAAGTACAATGCCCCATTTGGTATGTACCTCTCAAGACATCTGCAACAACTGGAAATGCCGCAGAAATACCTCACTAAAAAAATCACAAGCCTAAAGCAGATGCCCTTTGCTGACCATTTAAAAAAAAACTCCAGCTATACTCTGTCGCATATTGTCTAGTCAAAGGCGATCTCTGCGTAACATTCAAGGCCATGTCAAATCCAGAGCTGTTGGACATGCTACACTTAAACAAACCCCGGTCCCTCAGAGCCACATGCCCCAGGGATCAAAAATCAGCTAACTGAACATGCTGGCTTTATTTCTGTTTGTGATTGTGATACAGTGGGGATCATGGACTTGGTCATTTCCCCACTGCAGTGCAATCTTGAAGTTGGTATCTACAATTAGCAGGGAGTGTGGGAGGCAAGGAGCTGGTTTCTCTGCAAAAAAACATGTTTTACAGTGTTTTTTTTTTTTTTATTCGTTGGTGATCAAGAAGTTGTGTTTGATCACTTACCATTCAATATTTTTGCTTTTTTAATGGTTGGTCATATAGCCATAAATATATACACATATATACATGAGTGTGTGTGTGTGTGTGTGTGTGTGTTTGTGTATAATATATATATATATATATATATATATATATATATATATATATATATATATATATATATATATATATATATATATATATATATTGGAAAAAATATTATAGTTAACTTATAAAGAGTTAAGAACAGTGACAATGAGATTTCAGTTCAAGCAAGCTCTTAATTAATGTTAGTATATGTACAGAATGGATAAAAGACAACCAATCAAGATGAACCATTAATTTGTTTTATATTGTGAGTAGACAGGGTTTGGAACTATTTCTCTTTTCTTAGACATAATTTTGGAGGGTGCAAGAAAAAAATAAAAGCTGTATAAAGCAATTGAAATGCATGCAGAAATTTACTGAAGTATTTTAGAACAAGAAAACCAAGAACATTAAACAATAAAATGCAATTTTTTGTAATGCACCAGAAAAGAGAGTATAAAAAGATGGTAGAAAGTATCAGAGAGTAAATTACTGAGGCTTGTAGTTATGGAAGTCTCAGCTTATACTGCTAAGTAGTTCATCATTTATTACCTACAATAATCATTCCTATGAGAAGAGGAAAGAACTTTTTTTTGGGAAAAGGAATTATGGAGAGCAAAGAAAATGTTGAAGAAGCAGGATAGAAGCAAGCAGTTAGATGATGAAGGGGAAAACAAATAGAGTGACAGAAGAAAAGGATGGTGACAGAATGAGGTGCAAGGAAGGCAGTACTGGAAATAGACACTTTGTATAAACCACTGCATTGTGGTTAGCTGGGTGTACCTGCAGTAATGTTCTTTTTCCATTTATAAATCAGGCAGCTAATATAAATTTTATGCAGATTAAATCTGGGAACTAATTGATATTGCAAGGCTGCCTGCTGAATGTTCAATATATACTAACACCACGATTGTGATATCTCAGAGTATTCCATCTAAAGGAGGTACAGCAGATTTGGAGCATACCTTTCAGCTGTACAGAATCTTTCAAAATGTCCAGATTTTCTTCATATTTTTGGTCTGTTCCTCATAAAATTTGTGGTCTTCTGGTAAATCATTGAGGACTGAAGTCACTAACTATTGACAGAAAATTGGGTTTCAGACTTCATATCCCTCAAGAAAAGCACACCAATGCAAAACATGCTGTTCTACCAACTTTCTAAGTTTATAAGAAGCATATTTAAAACTGGTCCCTAATTATGGGCCTTTGCCACTCCCCCAATTATTTTGGCTTTGTCCCGAACTCACACTTTTAGTGACTAAAAGGTATGACTTGACTCATAGTCAGCATATGTAAATAGCAGATACATAAAACTGTACCTTCTGGAAACTTGAATGAACACACTGACAAATTTATAAATGGCTTGCTTAAGGTGCATTTTCAACTCACACTGTTATTTCATGTTTTCATACACACAGGTGGTGTATTTAAATTTAGGCTATTTTATGGAAAACTCTGCCACAAGCAGCTAACTGTCAATGTTGGACCTGAAGCAAACCTTAGTCACTAAAATGGAGATTGAAGGAAACAGGAATAAGCCTGTCCACAAGGTGCTAGTTATACAGCCTGGTAAAATGGGACCACTGCAAGATGGCTGAACAGCTGCATTAGTACACAGGTCTCATTATCAGAAACTGCTCACCAACAGGTACTTAGATGGTGTTTACAGGCATTCATCAGCCCTTTTCAGACCTGTTCCTAAATCCAAGGAAAAAAGACATTCAGCCACATATATGCATTTAAAAGCAGTGCCTTAGGCCTTGCAGAGATCCACTGTATTGACAAAATAGTATACCTGATTTCCCAAAGCAGATCTCAGATGTTAGGATTGGCTTGATTAAGAATGATTTTAATGGAACTCTGCTGTGATATGATCCTAACCTTGCTGAGAAAATCAAATTGAATTAATGCTTAATAAAAACATAAAAAAATCCATTTAACAATAAAGTTGAAACACTAAAAAATATGTAGTAGTGTAAGTTACAGTGGCAGATCTAGACATTTATAAAAGAAAGTGTGCACCTCCCCAATCCATCACCGAATGATTCTAACTAATGTAATGTAAATACGTAAGATGGCTCTTCTAATTAATTTAATGTAAACATATAAGATAAAGAACCCTGGTCCACACCTGCTGATTCTTCTAATTAACAAAATGCAAATAAATAAAATAAAGTGGGTCACAGGGCATCATGCAATTTGGTATTTTGTGAGCATAATTGTAGGATAATATGGGTTCCTCAGAAGCACCAATATACTATCTTTTTATTGCTTAATTAATTGTCAGGCCAAAAAAAAAAATCTTGTTTATTGGAAATAAAATAATTGAACTTGTATGTTTAGTCCTTTTGAATATATTTTTTCACATACAATCATTTTCTTAATTAAGTCAAAATGACCACTCCATATGGTTACATTGTGTAACTGGCAATGTTATGACAGTGTGCTTTTTATTCAGAAAAATATTAAATATAGACCAAAGAAAATTGTTTCATTTCCATTTATTCTTCTCTGAGGCAGGACTTAGTGTTTGCTAAGTAATACAATGTTTGAAATATTAATACACTCAAGGTCCTACTGTGTAAAATTATTTGTGGTTTTAAATGATGCAGATGAGCACCATGCTACAAAAAAATAGCTGAATATGTCTGCTGTGTTTTCTTGTTTACTAAAGACTCTGGACATGAAAATATGTACAATCAAAGCTCATGTATTGCTGCAGTTTGGGGATGTACATCTGTTTCTTAAATGTTTGTCTTTGGAAGCACAGTTTAAGTGGGCTATAAAAAGCCTGCCTATTCCATTTTTATGAGCATATGTTCCTTATGTGTTGGCCTCACTGACGTTGACAGGAACTAAAGTTTCCTTACAGAATTGTACCTTCTACAATGTAATGTAATAAAAGACTGGCACTCTGACTACAGCCAGATGTTGAATTTTTTTTCAGATTAGCATTTTGCATTCATATACATAAACATTCCTTGGTTCATTTCTGGAACACGACAGTAATAAAAGAATGTGTGTTTGCCTAGTATTTAACAACAGCAAAATAAGCTGGAAACTTGCTGTGGTTGCTTTCCTTCATGTTGTTGTTTCACTGAATTAGAGAGAGAGAGAGAGAGAGAGAAACTGTTCTATCATATCTACTCCTTAAAGTAGGACATTTTAAATTAGTCTTCTCTAACAGGCTACAAGCACTATGAAACAGAAATAAATAATTTGGATTTGAATGTCATCTTGTGTGTAATGCATATCTGCAAAGAACAGGTTTTAAGAATATTGTTTATAACATTGCAGATTGATCCCACATTCTCCTTCCTTCTGTGAGAAATACCTATTAGCAGAATATATGAAGAAAAATGCTGTCTTTAATTTGTAAGTTGCCTAGCTCACATGCAAAGTGAATCCTTGGAGTGATTAAGTATCAGTTTTCTGTACTTTCTGGCTGTACTTAACTCTTTTTCGCCTAAACGCTGATTATCCAATGTTTATTGTGATTCAAAAGCTTGTTTTTTTTCACATATTGTACTTATTTGGCTGCCTGCACTTTTAAAAAGTCATTTTTTGTTTAAATAATTTATTTAACTGTTGTAGGCTACACACTAAAGTGTGATAGCCTTTTCTGATCGTTTGTAGTCATTTAAAGCTGTTTTAAGTGTATTTTTTACTGTTTTTGCCTTATCTTTTCAAAAAAACAAAACAAAAAAATTCCTTGTTTCCTGCCTTTCTAAGCTAGTATAGTCCAGTTTTCAGGCTAGTGCTGAATTCAGGGCTGTGTTAAAAGTTTCCGAGTTGCCCATACCTTACTTGGATAGAAGGAAGTTTCTCTGTTCACCTGTGAGAGGGGGGAGCTTTGAGCAGCCTATCTGTCCATGGATAAGTGGTTCCAGCCCAGAAGTTAGTAGTTTATTGGCCATTTTGGGCTAATTTCTATCTCTTTCATTTCCCTGCTATAAAAACTGTGTTTGCATGGTTTTGTGCGCTGGGCAGTGCCGGTTAGCTAGGGTTAAATTATTCCCAGCTCCACTAAGTCTCCTCCTCAGTTTTTCCCTTGAAACTAGTCTAACTCTCAACCTAAGCATTCAAAAAGCATCCTACATCCCAGCACTTGCTCAGACCTAATAGCAATCACTAATATACCCAGACACTTGATTGCCCAGCAGGGCAAGGCTCTTTATTCACCCCTCACCAACCAAGCGACTAAGCAGCTCACCTTACTATTCATGCATGACCAAAGGGCAATTTCAGGTGTACTCTCCAGTCCAGCTGGTGAATCTGGGTATCCTGAGGCAATGTTACAACTGCCTCATGTACACAAAAAACCCTCTTCTCCTACCACAAAACACTAACATATGCGAGAGATGCAATTATACAGCCAAACTGGAGGCTAAGCTGTCTCCACCCAAGACTGGAACAGGCAGTCAAGAGGAGAAGGTTAACACTTGCACCACACCTAAAGCCACACATAGACCTACTAAACCAGCATTGGCAAAAAATACACATAAATACACAAAATCATACTCAGAGGCTCTAAATAAAAACCTGCAAAAGCATCAGAGATCTCCAACGCAGACACCCAAACAACCTGCACCTCCCGTCATAAACCAGACAACACATAAAACACAAAATCAGTGTGCCACACAATCACAGCCCTTGAGGTGAAATAACATACCTAACACACTAGTAATAGGTGACTCTATAGTCAGGCACACTGACGTCCCACTCACTAGGCTCGACAAGCAGAAAGTTACTGTTAGCCGCCTGTCGAGACCCAGAATCTGCCACATAACACAAGCACTCAGGTCACTCCAGAACAAGTACAAATATGACTCTGTCATTGTTCATGTTGGTGTGCATGACCTGAGAAGTACCTCCCTGGACTACATGAAAAGAGACATGGAAGAGCTCTCTGATCATGTAGCCCAGGCTGGTATGACCCTGACCCTGAGTAGCATCCTGCCCTCACCAAGAATTGATACCTCACTATAAAGAAAAAAATGATGAATTTCAACAACTGGCTAAGCTTCTGGTGTCATTCAAAGGGGATCCAGTGTCTGTCAGCCTGGGACAACATGCTTGACAAGCCGCATTGCTTCACAAGAGATGGCTTGCACCTGTCACCCCTAGGCTTTTGAATACTGGCCAAGGCTCTTGCTGCCCCCATACTGCCTTTTTTTAGGCAAGGCTCAAAAGTCAAACCCACCTCTGTAAACAGCACACTTAACAAAAAACTGAGAGTTATGCTACTCAATGCCAGGAGTTTAAATCTCAAAATGCATGTGCTCAAAGCACTCTTCAATATGGAGAACGTCGACATCTGTGCAGTAACTGAAACCTGGTTCAAGGCTCCAGAGAGCACCCCAACACTACTGGGCTATAACTCGTACCACACATTTCGGCCAAAGAACACAGACCGAAACACAAAGGGAGGGGGTGTATCCATATTCATCAAGGATACCTACACCTCCAGGTTAGTGGCGCCGCATGATACCTCTGAGATCATCCATGTGCAACTAACATCAGGCAAATATGCAATGCAAATTGTGGCCTGCTACAGATCACCTCCCATGACCCAGGACCACCACTTCACCTTTCTGGAGACACTGGAAAACATGAAGGTCCTACCGACCACCCTGATATTGGGCAATTTCAATTACCCTACCATTAACTGGGAAAACTACTCCAGTACAAACTCACAGGCCCAGCGCTTCTTGGAATTCATCAACTCAAACACCCTGGATCAGCTGGTAAACTCCCCTACCAGAGGTGAAAACATATTGGAACTGGTCATCAGAAACATGGGCGACAGGTGTTCCACACCGGAGGTCAACCCGTCACTGGTTAGATCAGACCATAAACTAATCACTCTGGATGTCCACACCTCACCACCACCCCCAACTAAGGAAACCACAGTAAAAAACGTTTCTAAAGCAAACTTTACCTTACTTAAGACAGAGACGGTAAGTTTCACAGCCCCCCACGCCAAAGGATAATGCTGCCCAAGATGCAGAAACCTTTACAAATGCACTCTATGATCACCTGCAAGGATGCATGGATCATGCCATCCCTAGCAAAACCAAGACTCACTCCTCTAAGAGAAGGAAACCAGTCTGGTGGACTCCTGCCATAAACAGGCTATACAATAGAAGGAGGAAACTAGTTCAGAAAAAAAGCAAATCCCAAGAAGGAAAGACATCCCTGATCAGTATCAGTAAGAAACTAAGGTCCCTCATAAAATCATCCAAGGCTAACTTCGAAAGAAAAATAGCCAAGGATTCAAAAAATAACCACAAAGCCTTCTTTAGCTATGTTAAGAATCATAGTGGCAACTTGCAGATATGCACTGAACTAGTGGAAAATAACACAAAATATACTGAACCTACTGATATTGCCAACATCCTGGCAGATAGATTCAGTGCAACCCCCCCCCCCCCTCTCATTCCAAAAAGGGTCCATAACAATACCAGAAAAGTGTAGTGTCCCGGAAATCACAGATGCACAGGTGAAAATAATCCTTTCAAAAGCCAAAAACACAGTGTCAGTGGGGCCAGATGGTGTCCCAGGCTGTGTCTTGCACGAACTACAGAACGAACTAACCCCCCACCTAAATATACTGTTCAACATCATCCTCTCCACAGGCTACATGCCCATAGAATGGTGCACAGCAACAGTTATTCCACTCCACAAAGGAGGGGCCACAACTGACCCTGGTAACTATCGCCCCATAAGCCTGACTAGCCTGGTCTGCAAGGCTATGGAGCGCATCATCATGGAACTCATTAACAAAGACATTGGGAACTTCCAAACACTTGACCCGACCCGGTTCAGCTTTGTTAAGGGCAGATCATGCCTACTAAACCTGGTTGACCTCTTTGAGACAGTCACCAAGGCCATAGAAGAGGGAAAGGTTGTTCACATAGCCTATCTTGACCTCACCAAGGCTTTTGACACCATTCCCCACTCGGGTATTACAGAAAAACTTACCACCCTGAACATAAACCCCTATGTCACGAGATGGATTGCAACTGGCTTACAGACAGAACTCACATGGTAAGAATAGCAGGCTCCAGGTCCGACTCTAAACCAGTCACAAGTGGTGTACCACAAGGCTCAGTCCTGGGACCCCTACTGTTTGGCATATACTTCTCAGAAGTACAGGCAAACACAGGAGGACTATGGCTAACCAAGTTCGCCGATGACTGCAAACTGGGAGCCATAACTGATTCTCCAGCTGACACGGACATCCTCCAAAAGGGCCATACTAAGATGGACACCTAGTGTCAAAGTCATGGCCTCAAGCTAAATGCCAAAAAATGCACAGTCATCCTGTTTGGGAAAAACAAAACACCCACGAATTACCACATAGGTGGCAGACCCCTTAATATAGAAGAGGTAATAAGAGATCTGGGGACCCAGGTAGATAGTAATCTCTCCTTTGACAGTCATGTTGCCAAAGTAGTTAGGAAATCCTTCTATGTGGCCCATCTAATTACAAAAGGGTTTGCATCTAGAAATAAAGAGGTTATAGTGCCCCTCTACTTGTCACTCATTAGACCCATCATAGACTACAATGCCTCATTTGGGATGTACCTCACAAGACACTTCCAACAGCTGGAAAGACCACAAAATTACCTCACCAAGAGGATTACTGGCCTCAAACATATGTCCTATGCAGCCCGACTGAAAAAACTCCAGCTGTACTCGGTGGCATATCACTTACTCAGAGGTGATCTCTGCCTGACTTACAAAGCCATGTCCAACTCAGAATTGATGGACATGCTCCACCTAAAGAAATCCAAGTCACTGTGAGCCACTTGCTTTAGTGAGCTAAACCTCACCACAACAATAAATAGAACATGCTGGAGGGATAGATTCCTGTCACAGAGACTCCCCATGCTTTGGAACAAAATTCCAAACTACATTAGGCAGAGCCCCTCACTAAACCTTGACAAGTAGATGGGTAACAGAAAATACACCCCTGGGATCACTTCATTGGCTCTCTGCTTGACAGAGGATCAGTTAATTAATCAATGGGGCGGCGAAAGCCGACACACTCTGGCTAGGCTTATAAATGCCCTCAGGCAGATAGCCTTAGTACCTACCTATGAACCTAAGTCGTTAAATCCATAGTTGTTCCTAGACAGCTTCCCCTTGTTTCTTCATAATGGGTTATACTCTGAATGTACACTGCTTTCAAACAGGAAGTGAAGTCACATCAATGGAACTAGATGTTATACAGTGCAAATGCACTAACTGTTCAAAACCCTCCAAAAAACATTAAAAGGACATTCACCCCCTCCCAACTTATCCCCTGTGCACATACACTAGTTCAGTATTAGCCCAAATCCTTGTTGATCTGGCAAGGTTCACTTGTTTATTTATTAGAGGAAGGTTACATAGCTAAAGATGAATTATTAACTCAAAGTCAAGCATATAGTATTAAAAGATATTTCTGTTGTCAAGTTTATGAGGTAACAACTACACTCAATTATAATAAATGTTGAATCCCTGATTTTAATTTAGCATTCCAGACTACTATTTATGGGGCTAACCAGAAGTACTGCTAAGAAAACTAATTTAAACTTGCATGCCACGTTGCAAGATACCTACATAAAAGTGGGAACCATTCTTCAATAAAAATAAGTTGACTTTCTCTACTCCAGTTGTTCTCTAATTGCTCAGATTGACTATGTATGTTTGTATCCAGTTGAAAAACAGAGTCAGTATCCCCATTCTGTTCATACCAAACCAGACCTTACATTATCTTATTATTAAGCCTACTTCCTGGGCATTGCAGACCATAAAAAAGGTATCTTGGTTACAAGCTTATTAAAAACCAGAGTGGAATTATTTCTGAGAATATAAGCATATTTATTATTATTCTAAAGCACAACATACAACTAAAAAATCCATCATCCTGTAACAAGAACTAGATTATAAGTCAAACATCTTAACCGTATCTCATGGCAGAAATGTATTTTTTAAAAATATCTGGGCCAAGATTATAAAATAATCTTAAAGGAGTAGTCACCAACTCAACAACTAGCAAATCTTGTCCTATAGATAGGTCTCAGAGGCATGACCAGTTGACCTAAACAATAGGAAAACTCAAAGTAGCCTACTGGGGGAAATACAAGATTCTGAACTTTTAGTATATGGAGTATATGGGAAAATAAAGCCTTCTGAATTTGCAAATCATTTTCACAGTTTTATACTGCAGCTATCAAATTAGAAGGCTACATTTTATGTACATAATTTTACACACTTGATCTGCAAATGATTTTATGTATAGAAAGTTAAGGGATCACTATCTCAACACATTGAACGTATAATACAGGTGACTATTAATTCTCCTGTCCTCTATCTCTTAAAGTGATTGGAAAAAAATACTTACCTTTTTATGGAAAGTATTTTTTAATGGCAGGAAATATGTTCACTTTTTTTCACCTACTTTGGAGAAACTGAGTTTGCTAATCTTAACAGTTGCATATTATTCTAGGCCTCCAACACAATATTTACTATATTGTCATGTATAAAGCGTTGTAGTCTATAGTATTTTGTCACTGGAATTGTCACCATTTTATTTCTCTATATCCAAACGAAACACAAACATAAATGTAAAAAGAAAACGGAAGCAAAGAAGGCAGACAACTTGTAATTGAGTGATTAATTGAGCTCAATAGTCAAATGTTTATTTAGCAAATGTCATGAAATACAGCATGCTGGAAGTTTGACTCCAGTTGAACTGTTTTGCACCTTTGTAGAGGGTCACTGTGAGGTTGGTTTATCCTGATGTACAATGACCATGTGGCTGATCAGGTAAAGAGGATGCAACTCCTTGCAAGTAGGCATTACAAGTTTTTTTCTGATTCTTCTACTTCTTTTGATGAAAAGAGGCTTTTGCTGCCAAGAAGTTGCTCTCTTTTACATTTTGGCAGTACAGATTTCACAACATTGCATTAGAAACATGTGGGATTTCCAGGTTGTAGCCAGAACTCTGTGTATGCCAACGAAACGGGCAGGTTCAAAGTTAAGATTTTATTTATTTGATCTGTTAATTTATTATTGCTATTCTGAATTATGTAAACATAATATGCACTTAATCTTATTCTTTGATAGCACCCAAAACTGAAAAAAATAAAAGGGAGAAAGAAGACTCAGAAGACTTGAAGTTAACAAAACTGTAATTTTAAGGCAGGTATGTGTGTTCTTAGGTGAAAGTGATTTTTTTCATTAAAAAGTAAGTTTGGAATGCACTTAAGGTTTTAAATACATTTCTACTAAGTCACTACATATGCCAGCATATCTGAAATGCAAAGTAACAAGTTACGTTTACTGATTAGTCAAGAGTTAGTAATTGTAGATAATCATTAAGTATCAGAAGCAACACAGTAAGAAATGAAACGAAAAATGTTTCAGTGCCAAAAACGTTATAATTTTATAGTCCTCTGCTGTTTGTTAACTGTAAATTGTAGATTTGTCATTTTATATGAGGAAGGAAACACTTCAAAA
This sequence comes from Protopterus annectens, assembly GCF_019279795.1. Lineage (NCBI taxonomy): Eukaryota > Metazoa > Chordata > Ceratodontiformes > Protopteridae > Protopterus > Protopterus annectens. The sequence goes on along the minus strand of NC_056741.1, from coordinate 488,415,989 downwards.
TATATGAGTACAGAAAATAAAAACACTTCTCAGTTTTCAGGTAAATTTAGGAACATTTAGCTGTGCTTCATATTCTACAACACTCCTGAGGAATACAGTCACTTAATTACAGAGTGCATCCTACCATGTCTTAGTATTTACAAACTGAACAGTAATCTGGTTAAGAAGAATATGTTTTCAGGTGCAACATGTTGCAGCTATACATTGACAGCCTTTTTAAAAACACCAACGTTATACCAGACTTACTTTCTTCTTTCTGTCTCTCTCATGAATGCACAAATACACTTAAAAATGTATAGGAGACACATTTATGTACATTTTCACATTTGCAGATATAATGTTAAATGACTTCCTCATATTGCAGAGATGAATAGCTCAAAAGTTAACAGTTGCAGGATGCAGATATGCTTCTTTCAGTGAAACCTTGCATTGATGATTTCTAGACCACATATTGCCATGGGATGCCACCATTCTCACCTGGAGTGGATATCCCCCCAGTCCTTTACAATTCCTTCAGTCCAAATGCCCATCAGGACAGAAATGAAAAAATGAAAAGGTAGGTCAGGCTGAGAAATATATAATGGAGAGCTGCACTCTGAGTGACCCTTTGGAAAAGAGTCACCTTAGCACGCTGCACCCTCTGTATTCATGCTATCGGGAGTATGTTTAACTATTGCATCTTAGTAAAGCGTAATGTAGCCAGCCTTTGAGTGCACTCCAGCAGTACTATCACCCCATTCTTGCATCCTTTATACAAGTCCACATGTGGTTGCCTATTTGACAGTGGATCAGTAGTTCACACCACCTTCATTTAATACAGTTTCCTAGGAATAACAATGCTAACACTATCACATCTGGAAAAGACATGGATAGGAAATAAAATCTCATAATACATCAACTCCTACTTGTAACCCCTGTGATGGCCAAAACTTATTTTATGGCTGCTAGTTGGTCTCACTATTGCAATAGCTTGTCTCCAGAGCACATCAGGTTGATGAACTGAGCTGTAATAATGCATTGATGTATATTATGCACCACAGAATCATACTTTACAAAAAAATCTTACTTTATCAAACCTCTGATGAGGTAATAGGTTATCGTGAGATTACTAGATCAAAGAGCCACTTAGTGGCACAGACATTCTGCTGTCTGGAAAGGTAGAAGTATGCTACTCCTTCTGTGGCTGTGGACAGTGTGCTATGGATTGGTGAGTTTGTAGTTCCTGCCATGGTCTGTGTCATGAAACTACAGAGATCCTCCTCTGATAGTCTAAAATAACAAAAATATATGGAGTTCCCGTAACAAGGTTCATAGCATAGGTTCATAAAACATCAACGAAATCAAATGACTAAAGCGCAGACTTGGGACAGGTACTGTGTAAATAGTAAAAAAAAAATCCAGGTCAGGTTACACTGGCAAAAATATGTCATACATTGAAGTGATTGATCACTAATTCATGCATGTGCCTGTTTATTGCACAAGCCTCAAATTTTAACTTATAATTCCTATTACCAGTCTGTACCTTCTATGTAACAAGGAAAGCAACCAGGGTTTAAGTTTAGCTTTAACACCATTGTCACAGAACGCATTGTTTCTTACTTAGAGTTTGCACCTAATTAAAGTCAGTCATTGATGACAATGACACATTCACAGTTTATGACAGAAGAATGGGACATTTGGACTCCTAAGATCAAGTATTTTGTCAGACGTTTTAAAATTCATGCCCTGTCTTTCTGGCAGTGGACTGGTGACTTCCCTAGTACTCATAAAGTTTTTGTGGTTAGACTGTGCCTTGGGCATCTTTGAAAACTGGTAAGGGGACAGCTACCCTTTTTCTAACTCCTTAGCCAGTTAAGAATGGGGAAGCAATACCCTTGGACTTCATAAAAATGACCCTCTATATAAAAGCACAGTTGATGGATGTCATGCCCAAATGTCGACATTCTTCAGTGCTGCATGGGTAAAATAGCTTTTTTTAGTTTTCCTTTTCTTGACTACTGTTATTTTTATTTGTTCTTTTCTGTCTTCACAGATTTGTAGTTCTTGAAAATTAACCTTGCATCTAAGCTTGTTCAATGTATTGTCAATGGTTTATGTCCTGAGGAAACAAAACAATGTTTTGAGATATTAAATAAAGAAAAAAATCTTGTTTTCCTTTGGCATGTGTCTTCTGTGTTATTTAATTATTATTTTTTCAATATCTTGTTAAAGTTTTGTGGTAACATGACTGAATATTTGTATTTAAAATCTAGCATTCTTTCCTGCAGCTAACAGCTATTGTGGCATCATAGCATAAAGTCTATTGAACTGCAAAATTTGTTTTGATGAAATGTGTAGTAGTTATGAAAGTCTGAAATACAAAAGATTCCAGAAGTTACTGTCCCCTGCTATCTTGTATCATTTGGTAATATTTTTTACCTGTATGTGAAATGCTGAAAATATTTAAAGTAAATTTTAAAAACTGCTGCCTATAGATGGTTGCCTTTAACTAGTATGGATTATGATAGTTACAGTTCTTAGTATGTATGTAATAGTTTCTCCTCCCAATCAGGCAGGAAAAGTGGTGGAAATATGATTTCACATCATTGTTAAATATCCAGTTTTTTGATGCGAAGAAAAACCAGTGGAGTAAACCATGAGTTGAATGAGGGTGAATAAGAACAAATGATAATTATTCCAATAATAACTAAAGAAGTCTACACACTGATGTGGCTGAGAGTAGTGAAGCTCTAGATAATTTGTGCATTTAAAAGAACTATGAGGAAAAGGGTCCATTAAAACTAATTATTTGAAGCAAAACATTAACCACCATCATAAAAATCTTTGCATAATAGCACTATATAATAATTGGAAGTGTTTAATGATGTGTTTAATTACTCTGGCAATATCTGAGACAAAGGGCTCTGCCTTAAGTGTTAAATGCTGCTATCTTGGTTAAACAGAGCATTAGCTTCTCCCTATCGTTATCTTATATTCGTTAAGCAGGCCGCTATGGTTGAATGAAAAATGGATGCTACTTAGACGTGTCATTTAACAGCAAGCCTGTGCACATCCATTCATTTGCACGCTGATGATACTGTCCTTGAGTCAGAGTATTAAATGTACCAGGTTTGGTCACTTCTCATCTAAAAGAATCCTGCATGATCAGTACATCCACATGATTAACAACTCATAATTGTAAGCAAATAAATAATTGTGCAGTAGGGGCCAGACAGATATGTTTGCTTCATGGGTACACAGAAGGCCACAGTCAGTGAGTCTGAAAATCCTTACATGGTACTGCAGTGTATCTGTCCCCGTCATGTAGTGACCTACCCTTCCTCACTGCTCTTTATTTCATATATTTTTGTATTCTCCCACCTGACCATTAAGTCTCTTTTTTCCTTTTACTCTGGAGAGATCGACACATCTCCCAGAGATGGCCACTTCTCTGGAACAAGCTTCCAATTCACGTGAAACACAGCCGCTCTCTGACCTCTTCAAATGCAAACTAGATCAATGGATGGGGTACGGCAAATTCACTCATGGGGTGGTGCCCATGTCCCTCCTGAACAGAAGTTGGTATTAACTACCATAGATCCTTACCTCTATGAACTTCACTCACCTAACCACTGACAATTGGGGCAACTTGCAATAAAGATGGCTAGGCTGTAACGGCTGTAGGGCTCTTAGCCTAGTAACCACCTATGAACCTGTGAACAAACCATTAATTCCAGTTGTCAGTCCATAGACATACTACCAGCAATGCTAGAGTCAACTTGAGGTAAGACGTCAGTCTAACAATTATATAGAATGTATACATATTTTGTTGTATCCCAAATCCCTCTGCAGCATCCAGCATATGGGAGGGGGCTGTCACACAAGCTGGCATTTCCTTAGTTCATCTCTGCTTACATTAGGATGCCCTGGCCACCAGCAGAAGGTTAGATCTAAGCACAAAAGTTTATTATCCCTGTGGAATTGGTGAGCTGGTATTAAGATTCTCCTCTCCAGCCAACTCCACCAGTGAACACTTCCTCTGTCAAACCTGGGTCTCCTCTTTCTCAGTCACATCTTTATCTATCTGTACACATTGCCAACATGTACCTCTTGACTATTTTACTTTTGCTTTATCCTGTTTCAGATCTGTTATGTATCATTCTGTAGTTTTTTACTTTTTTTTTTTTTTTTTGAAGGTTGTGGAAACAAATGTTCAGCAATTTGCCTAAATCAAGTAGTAATATCAGCCTAGTGCATGTTTCTCTGTAAGCAAACCTAAATTAAAAGTAGAATAAATACAGTTATAGAACTAACATTTTAGGTCAGCATGCACTAAAATTCTGCATCCTTCTTAGAATGCTTTAACCCCAGTCCAAACTGATGTGGTAATGGGTTACTGCCTTCAGAAATACTGTTGCAAAACATGTATTAAATAATGCCAACTGATGTCTTATACATACCTAAGGAGTGTGCAATTTAAAAAGTGCAGTCCGTAAGATAACATGATATATTAAATGCAAACACATACTTATATGGTAGGAAGTATTTAGAGTGCACTGTTCTGCTCACAGTGTGACAGCAGGTCAATACTGTATATAGAGGTACCGTCTGTGCTCATGAAGTACAGTCTGATAAAGGATACTGGAGCATGAATCAGATCTTCTGTAGGTCCTGGAGTTATACAGGAAGATATGATTACAGCACGCTTACATAAGGAAACACATGAACGATTAGTACAGTAATGTCTGCCAGAGAGTAAGAGTGAGTCTTGCTGCATGAACAGAGGATACATAAGGGAGTTGCTTGCATACAAACAAAAGGAAGTATGGTGCTATCACCACAGTGACAAACAGAAAGCAGCATGACCAGAATGTTACAAGAAGTGTAGGAAATGTGTCACCATGACATATGAATATGGGCAACTGCAGTTTTGTGAGTTGTGAAAAACATATGGTAGGTGGGACTATACTCCGTGACATAAAGTGACATAAAGAAAATATTAAGATAGAACCTAACACCCTAATACTGGGTGATTTTAACTACCCTGCCATTAACTGGGAAAGCTACTCATGTACCAACACCTTTGCCCAACGGTTCTTGGAATTCATAAATTCCAACGTCCTGGATCAACTAATCCATAGTCTCACCAGGGGCTCCAATATCCTAGACCTGGTCATTACCAACATGGGAAATCGATGCTCCACACCTATTGCCACCCCCACGTTAGTCACGTCTGACCATAAGCTAATCACCCTTAACAGCCACATCCCACCCCCACCCCCCCAGTAAGGAAACCTCCATAAAAACCTTCTCCAAAGCCAACTTCATGCTACTCAAGTCAGAAGTGACAAACTTCATGACACCCATGCAGACAGGAGCTGAAAGTTCAACTGCTGAATCCTACACTAAGGCACTGTACGGGCACATCCACTCATGCATAAATCGTGCCATCCCAAATAGAACCAAGATGCTCTCATCCAAAAAAAAGAAGCCGATCTGGTGGTCCCCTGCCATAAACAAACTTTACAACAAAAGGAAGAAACTGTTGCAGAAAAGAGGAAAATCCCAGGATGCAAAAAACTTCCTTACCAGCCTCAGTAAGAAACTGAGATCCCTCATAAAATCCTCCAAAGCTAGTTACGAAAATAAAATTGCCAAAGATTCCAAAGACAACAACAAGGCATTCTATAACTATGTCAAGAATCTAAATGGCAATGCTCAGATCTGCTCTGAGCTAAATCAGAATGGCATTAAATATACTGATCCCAAGGATATTGCCAATATCCTGGCAGATTGATTCAGTGCCAACTTCACCCCCCTCTCACCCCCTAAATGGCCCATCTCAATACCGGAAGATTGCCAAATTCCAGTAATAACGGCCACACAGGTAAAAAATGCACTCTCCAAAGCTAAGAATACAGTATCCATGAGACCAGATGACATCCCGGGCTGTGTACTACATGAACTACAATACGAACTGGCACCTCACCTAAGTGTCATGTTTAATCATAGCCTCACCTCAGGTTTCGTACCCACTGAGTGGCGCACAGCTACAGTTATCCCACTCCACAAGGGGGGATCTACCTTGGATCCCGGAAACTACCATCCCATCAGTCTGACAAGCCTTATCTGCAAGGCCATGGAGCGTATTATCATGGAACTTATAAACAAAGACATTGGCAACCTTGAAACACTGGACCCCACCCAGTTTGGGTTTGTGAAGGGCCGATCTTGTCTCCTGAGCTTGATTGACTTCTTCGAATCAGTCTCCAGAGCCATGGACAAGGATAAGGTGGTCCACACAGCCTATCTAGACCTTGCCAAGGCCTTTGACACCATCCCCCACTCTGGAATCATAGATAAACTTACTAAGCTGGGCATTAATCCCTACGTCACCCAATGGGTTGCTAACTGGCTTACTGATAGAACCCACACTGTAAAAGTAGCCGACTCCAAATCCAGCTCCAGACAAGTGACAAGTGGAGTACCTCAGGGTTCAGTCCTGGGACCACTCTTGTTTAGCATCTACTTCTCTGAAGTACAGGCCAACACTAAGGGACTCTGGATAACAAAATTTGCAGATGACTGCAAACTGGGAGCCATTATTGAATCCCCAAATGATGTGGATACTCTACAAAAGGGCCTTACAGAAACAGATGCTTGGTGCCAGAGCCATGGGCTCAAGCTCAATGCCAAGAAATGTATAGTTATCCCATTTGGGAAAAAACATGTATCCGTGAATTACCATATAGGTGGCAGTACACTAAACACCGAAAGTTTGATAAGAGACTTAGGGACACAGGTGGACAGTGGTCTCACCTTCGATAACCACATCGCCACAACAGTCAGGAAATCCTTCTATGTGGCACACCTCATCATTAAGGGCTTTTCATCCAGAAAAAAGGAGGTCATTGTCCCACTGTACTCATCCCTCATTAGACCCATTATAGAATACAATGCCCCGTTTGGTATGTACCTCTCAAGACATCTGTAACAACTGGAAAGGCCACAGAAATACCTCACTAAAAAAATCACAGGCCTAAAGTGGATGCCCTACGCTGACCGCCTTAAAAAACTCCAGCTATACTCTGTCGCATATCGTCTACTCAGAGGCAATCTTTGCTTAACATACAAGGCCATGTCAAACCCAGAGCTGTTGGACATGCTACACTTAAAGAAATCCCAATCCCTCAGAGCCACACACTCCAGGGATCTAAACCTTGTCATCACAATAAACAAAACATGCTGGAGGGATAGGTTCCTAACCCAGAGACTCCCCAGACTCTGGAATAGATTGCCCATACATGTCAAGCAGAGTGCCTCTTTGGTCCTCTTCAAAAGGAACCTTGACGATTGGATGGGAGAAAGGAAATTCACCCCGGGGATCACGTCAGTCACCCTGCTAGACAGGGGACCAGGGAAGTAAATAGTGTGGGAAGAAATAGCCAGGGAATTGTTATGGCTAGGCTTGTATAGGCCCTAGGACTGATAGCCTAGTACCAACCTATGAACCTATTTGTAAATCAAGTGTATTGGTATTTTCTTTTATCAACTGGGGAAGTAAAATCTCCAGAGAGATGTGTCCTGGGAAGAAGTAGTATTATCACACAGTTATGTGTTGTGTGTCACAGATAATATGCAAATTGTATGTATTTTTGTGGTATAACACTACCTTGTTTAACTGTGCATGTGAGGCTATGTACAAAGTGGGAGCATTTTGATAGTATCACAAAACATTCCATTATAGACATAATATACTTTGGAAAGGATGCATGTTACATCCAGGGCTGTAATATTATTGGATAAACTCCCGCAGTTGTATCTTTGTGATGCATTCACGCTGATTCATACAAGGAGCTGGGGGCACATGTACATCTTAGAAATCTAGAGAAGAGTACCATACATGTTAGAGGTATGAACACATTAAGCAGTATACTGTAATACATAACAAATCAGATATATATCACATTATAGTATATGTATCTATGCACAAAAGTTGAAAACTGGAATTAAAGAAAGGAAACAGTTTGATTCAAAGTTAAGAAAATACAAAAGAAATATCTACTTGTAAAAATCAGAATCGTAAATGATATGCATGGGGAGCCACACATGCAAAGAAGAAAACAAGTTTCACTGATGTTCTCTTATTACCCTTCATATGGTTAATTATTTGACCACCCTCCTTCTGTGCATCCAGAGTCTCCCTCTAATGTATGGCGGTTCACACAGTGGATAGTGGCAAACTTGTGGCATTTAGTCACTGTTTGTGATGGCAGTGATACTTTGCATATGATGTGCACCAGGTGGTAGAGCAGTTGTGCTCTGCATGCAGGAGCTTGAGGTTGAAGCAGTGTAATGAGAGGACATGGCCTATCATGCTATCCAGAGAAAGCTTTGCAACCACAGCCAAAGAGTTCATATCCATCCACAGCTTCTGGGTACAGGTGATGAGGAAATGTATGTACATGGCAAGTAAGTTGTTTCCTGGCTTGGAAGTGGCAGGTTCAGGATACTCCTGTCCATTACCTGTTGGCTAGCATTCAGAATGGCCATGATATAGTTTAAGGCCCTTTGGAACTCTTGCACTATACTAGGCAGCCCACGGAAATCCCTGAGCACATGGCCCATGGTCTACTCCATGAAATCAACGTAACTTACATGTTGGTGTGTCTAAGTTGTTATTGCTGTTTGTTTTTTGGCTTTTACCCAGTAAGGGGTTGCCACAGCGGAACTCCGGTCCGCTAATGATTGGCAGTAGATTTTTTTTACGAAATGCTGAGGTGCCAGCTCGACGCCCAACCTTCAACAAAGGCACGCCCATTTACGCACGCATGTCTTTTGAACGCTACCCAACCATGGGGAGGACATGCAGACTCCACACAGAAGGCACTCCCAAGCCAAGCCGAGAATCGAACGGGAGAACCTCTTGCTGTGAGGTAACAACGCTACCGCCGTACCACCGCAGCTAAGAAACTTCATAAATCACCTTTTGCATCTTTTTCCACAGCTCTTAACATTATGGAATAGGTGTCAGGCCACCTTTTCCACTTTCTGCTGTACAGCCACCAGCATCCACCTCATGCCACTGGTTTTGATTGCCTACATACTTCCCATACCCCTCAACCGTATTGAATTCCTTGGTATTTACCAGTTTTGAGGACAAAATAATGGGGTGCCATGAATTCCCAAGTGGTCCCTTTAATTCCCAATTTTTTTTTTTGTATTACAAGTTTAATTTTATGGCTGACGTCACCACACATCTCCAGCCTACAGGGGTGTGCATGATGACATCAGCTTCATGAGGCAGATTGCCTGTTGGACTCGGTCAGATATTTATTTTGAATTGTTTTGGAGAGAAATTGGAAATGTAGCAGCAATGGCGTCAGTGGAGCAGAGCTGTGCACAATTTAAGTTTTGCAGAAACCACCCAGCACCCACATATCCGCAGGTCAGGATGAGAAATGGGCTCAGCCTCCAGCTAAGAAAAAAGAATAAAAAATGAAGTGTAAATGTATTTTATATGATATGCTAATGAGCCCAGCATATTTAAGCAGACAGTAGTTCTAAGCTCTTTTACCCTTTTTGTTGTTATTTGTAGGCAGTGGCATAGCTAGGGGGAGTGATTTACTCTTAAGGGAAGTTAATTGCTGGGAGCAATTTATTCTAAAGGGGAGTTAATTGCTGTATGAGTATGTAAGTCTGTTCAATTCCGGCTGCTCTGATATGCTAGTTTTGTTGTTATGGCATAGCTAGGGGGCGATTTACTCTTAAGGGGAGTTAATTGCGGGGGTCTATTTACTTTTAAGGGGAGTTAATTGTTGTGTGAGTATGTAAGTTTGTTCAATTCTGGCCGCTCTGATACACTAGTTTTGTTGTTATGGCATAGCTAGGGGTGCGATTTACTGTTAAGGAGAGTTAATCAATGGAGACGCTTTACTCTTAAGGGGAGTTAATTGTTGTGTGAGTATAAAAGTCTGTTCAATTCTGGCCACTCTGATATGCTAGTTTTGTTGTTATGGCATAGCTAGGGGGGCAATTGGCTCTTAAGGGGAGTTAATTGCTGGGGGCTATTTACTCTTAAGGGGATTTCATCGTGGCATGAGTATGCAAGTCTGTTCAATTCCAGCCACTCTGATACGCTAGTTTTGTTGTTATGGCATAGCTAGAGGGGGTGAATTACTCTTAAAGGGAGTTAATTGCTGGGGCAATTTACTCTTAAGGGGAGTTAATTGCTGTGTAAGTATGTAAGTAAGGGGAGTTAATTGCTGGGGGCTATTTACTCTTAAGGGGATTTCATTGTGGCATGAGTATGCAAGTCTGTTCAATTCCAGCCACTCTGATACATTAGTTTTGTTGTTATGCTCAAGTCTGTTCCATTCAATGCAGTGTAATTGTATTTTTGGCATGCAGAACAGTGTGTGTGAGAAATTTGTTTAGAAGTGTGCGTGTGTGTGTATGCTCTTTGCAAGTCAAGTCCATTCCATTCAGGGGCGATTTACAAGAACTTTGTTTGAGAAGACTTGTTTTCTATGCAGAAAAAGGAGGTGTGTCTGGGTACAAATTGCCCCCAGTTAAGTATACCTGGTAGTTAGTGTTACTCAGGCTCAAATCCTGTACCTTATGTACAAGGAGCAACAGCCTGAATTCCCTACTCATACCACTACTTGTGATTCAATGTTTGGAATGTTTGGCTCATACTTTTGGTCTGTTCCTCTTAAAATTTGTGGTTTTGTAGCAACTGAATTCACTAAATAATGATAGCCTTTTAAGTTTCAGTCTTGCTATCTTTCAGGAAACACATGGTAATACCAAACATTTTATTCTAGCAACTTGCCAAGATTATACAAGCAATGTTTAAAATATGTCCCTGGTTTTTGGGCCTTCATCTCCCCAATAAATTTTGATTTTTTCCAGATTTCTTGTGCTGCAAAGTTGTGAGATATAGTTGAGTGTCCAGTGGATTTTACAAGGAGATGAGAGTTTCAGGGGAAGAGAAGTTTAGTGCTGCTTATGCCGGCTCTGCTCCCATTGTTAAGAGCACAACAGGTAGTATACTTGCTTTTGATGCAGAAAGCTGTGGGTTCTACTCCCACAGTATGTAGATGGATTGCTGATACTGTACTGTGTTGTACTTTTAAATGGGGTAGATGCTGCTGTCCTGAGAACGTCCTCCTTTGAAGGAGATACTTAGTAACTGAACCTGTTAGCTAACTAGTGCAGTGCAAGCTAGACTGGAATTAAATCATCATCAACCCCCCCCCCCTTTTTTTTTCTGATTTTCTGCATAGGTACTGCCGTTGTTTGTCAGCTTTCAACATCTCTCTCGATTCAATGCAGTTCATTTTAATTTTATGAAAGACAATTGTATTTTAGTTTTATACAATTTCAAAGTTTGATACACATTCAAATGTTTATATTAATAAAACACTATTCTGGCTTGTTTTTAATATTTTGTGTTTAATATTTTGTCTGTTCTTCAATTTGCATTTGAATGCTGGTATCCCACAATTCCATTGGATTGGGTGGGGTTATGTAATTATATATGCAACATTAATGTTAATCAGCCACAGATTTGTGGCCAGTTGTACCTACTTTTCTTGGGGCCTTGTCCAAATTTTTGATGTTTCCAGGTTGAGAGGAATGATCCTTCCTCTTTGAAAAACATAAAATAGATACCCAATAATAAAATACCATGACACACATCTATGTGTAGAAGCTACTATGACATGGATATACAGTGGTGACCGTATCTTATATACAGACACAGTACTCTGATACCATGGCTATCATTCACACATATAAAAACAGGTCAGAATAGGCCTTTATAGTACATCACTTGTAGCAAAGTAGCTGTGCTAAATGCTAATGACACCAGGCATTCATACATGCAAGTATGCAGCAGACATGTAATATGCAAGCATGACCCCATATATATGCCAATAAATGGGGCGCACAGTGTGTTTAGGTGGCTGTACACAGAATTAAGCAAGTGAATGGAGGCACTACAGGTCACATAAGTGGATTTCTACTCATCAGCTGTGGGCATTTGGTGTGGTTGATAAAACCAGTGTAGTGAAAAGACATGGATAAGTGAGAGGATTGGAAATGACACAGTGTATGCAAAGGTTATATAGTGAGCTACAGGAAAAAGTATGAATGAGGCACAATAGAGAATACTGCTATGCATGATGCTGTGTACCTGTAACAAAGAGACGGCCTTTGAAACTCTTGCTAAGTCCACTGACGATATTTCTGAATTCAGTATTGTTGGGCTTCCTGTCAAAACTGCAAGGACTGTAAATGTGAGTCTAGGTAAAGTGAGAATAAAAATGTGAAAACGTGGAATATGTGCAAAGCCTGATGCTCCAGTACATCAGACTGTTTCAATATCCCCTTTACTGTAAGGCAGAGATGTCTAAGACTTAGTATATATATAGTGTGTGTGTGTGTGTGTGTGTGTGTGTGTGTGTGTGTTTGTAGTAAGGGAGCAGATATGCATATAATTGGTTCACCCCCTCCCTTCAAAATACTTTAATGACTTTTTCAGTGAAGTCCAATATTCACTGCATCTGCCTGGTCACCACTCATTATTTTTCATCGGTGTGGACCTCACAATTATGGGGTTTGTACTTCTCCCAGGGGGATGTATGCTGTGCAACATGAATACACAGACAGTAGTGAAGGGAAGCATATTAGCCCGCACTGTAAAGGGAAACGTGTGTGTGTGTGTGTGTGTGTGTGTGTGTGTGTGTGTGTGTGTGTGTGTGTGTGTGTGTGCTATCAATGGTGGCTAAATAAGAACTGCAAACCTAAGGGGTCCTGTCTACACAGTAGAAAGTATAACCAGAAGAAACCTTTCACAACATACTTCAGCGCAAAGACAGCTAAACAGGATACATACTACACAGTACCTATACAAAAGGTTGTTATCACTTCCTGTGGCATACTGTAATCACAACCAAGAATAACACATATCTGGAAGGTGCTGCACATACCTAAGTATCATGCACTGTACTGTTGCTCTCATGTTTATGTGCCCTTTCTAATTTATTTATTTATTTATGTATTTATTTCCTATTTATTCATACATTTATCATTTTTCTGTATAGATATTTTAGGTTTAAGTAATAGTAAATTAAAAATATGCACAGTCCAAATAGGTACACTGGCTAATCCAGCCTGGAATCACCATAGGGTATAAAATACCTATGCACTGCATACTTTTAGCATAGCCAAAGTAAGCCCAATCTGTGTATACCACTGTAATCACTAGATGACGTACATTATTAATGCACAGCACATGTAAGATCAGCTTTACTTGTTTTTAAGGCACTGGAGGCAGCAGATGGTATACAAGGGTGAGGTATGACAGCATGTTCTGGTTTCTTAACAAACTCTTAACATTGAAGAAGCAGTATACTGAGCACATATGCATCACCATCGCTCCATTGCTTAGATGTGAAATCCGCACCACCTAGTCATGAGCTGCACATTCAGTCACACATAGTAGTATCCCTTTTACACCTACTGAGATACATTGTACATAAGGAGCATATGGCAGGCATGCTTAACAGACAACAAACACAGGCATAACCATTTTCTTCAGTTGCCCTGGCAACTACAAGATAGCATAGTAGTAAGTAGACATGCATAGCCCTGAAGATGTTGACAGGCACTAGTATATTATGGACAAACATTAAATGGTTCCACAGCATGCATGTCCTCCTGCTGATGGAGACCGGCATGCAGTTGAAGTCTGACCATTTGTGATGTCATTGATTTTCATTATGTAGAATATCAGTGCTGACAGTGAGGTCATATGGGATACTACCCATGTGTGTGTGTGTGTGTGTGTGTGTGTGTGTGTGTGTGTGTGTGTGTGTGTGTGTGTGTGTGTGTGTGTGTGTGTGTGTATATATATATATATATATATATATATATATATATATATATATATATATATATATATATATATATATTTTTTTTTTATTTTATTTTATTTTACATTTGTTTACTGGGATAGTCCGACTGGACACATGTCCATTTTCAGTGGAGGCCCAGGGAGAAAAGTTCCACATGAACAAAGACAGTAATATATAAACTTTTATACAGAATTAATTTATACAAGAAAACATATTTATACAAGAAGAAATGGAACTAATTACATAACAGGAGTAAAGACATATCATTTACACATGGTAAACAGGCAAATATTTACTTAGAAAGGCATTTGAAAAGAAGAGGGATGATAGAAAAACTGAGAGTCACAACTTTGGTTTGAAGAAGAGAGATCAGTTAGGGAAACAGGGTTACACTTTGGTATGCAGTTGGCAAGTTTACAACATTTTAAGGAGTTGTATTGAGGGACAGCCAAGATTGTTAATAGTGACAGTTCCAATTTTGACTTGTGTGTGAAAATATAGGTATGGTCACTAATAACCTTAAGAGAGAAGTGATCTAGTCTGGGGTATTACAAGGACATAGCCATTCGTTTTGTAAGTGAGTGTTTAGCTTTGATTTAAATTGAGAGAGGGTTGGGGCAAATGATCTTTCATAAGGTAGTGCATTCCATACTTTGCCTACGTAGTTAGCAAATAGGGATTCTCCAGCTCAGTTTCTGGCTGTATTGATTTTAATAAGTGGTTTGTTGGTGGAGCATAAGGTTCTGCTACTGGAATGAGGTAGCAGTATATTTTCGAGAGAGGGTGTTTTTTTACTTTGGTAGAATATCTTATGAGCCATGATTAGTTGGTTATTAAGCAGGAAATGTGGGAGTTCAAGCCAATTCAGCTTTTTAAGGGAGATACAATGGTGAGCAATCGATGGGGAGTTGATGTATCGAGCAATTTTATTGTAGCAGCTTTCCAGCTTCGCTAATTCAGTTTTTCTTAAGTTGGTGAGTATGGGAGATACATATAGTAGTGAAGATAATAAATGAGTTTGAGCAATTTTGGCTTTGATATCATTTGTAAAATATTATTTGTTCTTGTATAACGTTCCAGATTTTTATGTACTTTTTATTGTTTGGGATGTGTGGGCATCAGATCTCATATTACAGTCAATTTCAACTCCTAGCAGCTTGGTATGAGGTGAGGGAGAGATGCTTGTGCTGTCTAGTGAGGATATGTTAAAAGAGCACAGAGCTGCATTTGATTTGGTTGGTTGGAATATCATAAGTTTGCATTTTGGGGGTTTAAAATTAACTGTGAGTTGGTTAGCCATGTTTCTACTGCTTTGAAGGATTGTTGTGTTACTTTTCTATGTTCTGTGGTGGTAGCAGCACAGATGACTGTTGAGTCATCTGCGTACTGAATGAGTGATGCTTGTGGGGTTGAGGTGTGTAGGTTATTAGTGAAGATGGAGAAGAGTAGTGGGCCTAAGACTGATCCTTGTGGGACTCCTAAAATTACAGGTAGGAGGGGTGATAGTGATTGTTGAGAGAGTACAGCTTGGTGACACCTGTTTAGGTAGTCCTGGAACCAGACAAGGGTAGAGTGGGACAGGTTGAGGTCAGAGAGGACATTTAGGAGTTTGCTGTGTGAGACCATATCAAAGGCTTTTGATAGGTCTAAAAAGATAGAGGCTACATAGTTACCATTATTTCTATAAAGGTTGACAGTGTTAGTAAATGACATTAGTGCGATAGTTGTACTGTGATATGGTCGGAAGCCATGCTGGGTATTGGTTAGTAGTTTGGTAGTATGC
Source organism: Protopterus annectens (assembly GCF_019279795.1). Classification (NCBI taxonomy): domain Eukaryota; kingdom Metazoa; phylum Chordata; order Ceratodontiformes; family Protopteridae; genus Protopterus; species Protopterus annectens. The sequence continues at coordinate 488,400,305 of NC_056741.1, read as the reverse complement.
AGATAGTTTGTGATTTGTTTGTGGACAATTCTTTCAAGGATTTTAGAAAGTGGTGATAAGATTTCTATTGGGTGATAGAGAGGTCAATGGAAGGATCTCCTTTGTGAAGTGATATTATATGTGAAATTTTCCAAATGTTGAGGACTTGGTGTTCAGTTAAGGATCTATTAATAAGGATTGATACTGGATAGGAAAAGGTATTGGCAGTTAATTTTAGAAAGTCTGCTGGTAAGTTGTCTACTGCTAGGGGCATTGGCTTTAGTTTTTTAAGAAGTTTTTTGATTATGTCTATTGGCACCGGTTGCAGTGAGAATGTGGTTTTGTTATTGTTTGGTGGAGAGTAGTTTGAGGTTGTAGAAGGGTTTGTTTATTGGACAGTGCTAGGATAGTCTCGATAAAGTAGGTAGTGAATTGGGTGGCAATTTTGTCATTAGTACTGGCTGTAGTAGGAGGGGGTGGATTAACTTTGCCTGGCTGGAGTATATTGTTTATGGCTGTCCAAAATTTCTGTGGATTATTGCGGTATTTGATTTTGGCATTGGAGTAGTAATTCATTTTATCCTGTTTAATTTGTTTCTTTGACTGATTTCTGAGTTCATGATAAGCTTCTAGTGCTAAATGAGACTTGCTTGTGTGCCAATGTTTCCAGACTTTATCTCTTGAATGTAGTAGGGATCTAGTTTCTCTAGTTAACCATGGTGCAAAGTTTTATATATATATATATATATATATATATATATATATATATATATATAAAGATTCCAAATAATATACTTATGAACATTCAAATGTAAGCATGAAAGCGCCTGAATGAGTTTTTTTTTTTTTTTGTTTGTTCTTGTTGACAATTTGTAGTATTTGAACACTGAGGGACAGAGACACTGCAGGGACATTCTGTAAAAGTAAATAGTATGGTGTTGGATGCTGGTGAGAGAAATATTATTCATTTTACAATAATGCTGTCAGACTGATCAGACAGATATGCTGGACAATGCTTAGGTTGAGCTGGAAGGAATGGTGTGGTGAGAGAAATGTTATTACTGTACAATGATGCTAGTAGTGATCAACCTGATATTTTTGTAATATTCTTCAGGATTTGTGATTTGTGTGGATCAACTTAGACTGAAATAGTTTAAAGTGTGGCAATTTGTTTGTATAGGCTGTGGAGGTATACCTCTCAGCTTCTTAGCAATAAATCTGGAGAAAAACTACAATAATGGGGGAACAAAGGCTCAAAATATGGACAGATTTTAAATATTGCTCTTATAAACTTAGAAATTTGCTAGAAAGACTGCATCTTTGTAATCGTGAATTTTCTTTTCTTTTTTTTAAGAAAATGTGTATTGATTTAACATATATACAATATAAAGACAGAAAGGAAGACATCCAATGTTGCATACTGTTACACAATGCTAGAAATACACTGAATTATCAAAGTAATCTAATACAATTAACAAATTAAGAATCTTGGTATTTCAGTAACAACATTTTAAAGCTATCCCAACAACTGAAAGTCTTAATATGATTTACAGATCTTATTCTAATCACTTCTTTTTCAGTTTTACATAGCATTGCTGTTAAATTTAAAAATTCTTTGAATGTAGGAATTGAGTTTAATTTGCCATTTTTGTAATAATTTTTCTACTTACTGCCAGGAGATTCCAAAACATTCCTGTTGTTTGGCTTTTAAAGATAAAAGAAATGAACATTCATTAGTAGTATTGATCTAGTTAAAGAACAATTATCAGACTATAACCCCTTAAAAACATTTAATTCTTCCCAATAAACATTTAATTTTTCACAGTCCATAAACATATGTGCCCAGTCAGCTTTTACATCTTTACTGCATCTCCAGCAAACCGAAGAAGTTATTAGATCATTCTATGTATATATTTCCACATAAAAAACATTTCAGTATAAACTTGAAGCTGTATGATTAACTGACTTAAGTAACATAGTTTTATTCTTATCATCAACTGAGTGCCTTAATCCATTACTATCTAAAATGTTCCAGAAATTTGAATCAAAGTTATTTTTATTTATATTTAACTTATATAACTTGGACAAGCTTCCTTTTTAGGCCAATTTTTATAAAGGAAAACAGTGTTCTGTTCTGTTCTGTTCCTCTTCATGCATATTAACTACAAATTCATTTAACTTCTTATTGAATAATAATATTAAATACTTAACAGATTCATCCAACTTAAAATCTTTCATTAAACATCCTGTTGACTTAGCCTTCTCTTTCTCAAAGCAATCAGGCTATAATACTAACCCATTCCCTTTTAGTAAACTAATTTTTAACATTGTTTCAAGTTTCGACAAATCTAGAAGTGTGTACGATCGAAACCACAAAAACTTCCATTTTAAAATTAATGAGGTTTAAAATATATTTTTAGCTCTGTTTAGAATTGATTTAATATACGCAGAGTCTAAAGACTGAAATTAATTTTCTTCTAAGGTATGTTTTATTAACCAGATGAAAGGATTGTGACATACTTCTAATTTATCATATTTCATAAACTTAACAGAATTGAATATAAGCTGTTGTTGTTGTTGTTGTGACTTTCGGCTTTTCCCGGTCAGGGGTTGCCACAGCAAAACTCCGGTACGCTAATGACTGGCAGTTAATTTTTATGTACCGAGTTACCAGCCCTGATGCACAACCTTCAACAAAGGTACACCCATTCACGCATATCTCCATGCAGAAGACACTCTAACTGAGAGTCGAACCGGACAGCGTCATACTGTGAGGCGACAATGCTACCGCAGCACCACCACTGTTCCTGAATGTTTTTTTTCAATTCACTAGTATAAGTTGAGTCAAACCAGAGTGTAATAGAGTTAAAATTTGCAGCAATGCAATAAAAGTCTAGAGCAGGGGAGCTAATAATAAAGCTAATCCACCCTTGACTAGATTCTAACAAATAAAACTAACATAAACTATGAGTCTAGCTGCATACCAGACACTAAGTGATCACTACCTGGTATACCTAATAAGAAAAAACTTAATAACTGTGGTAATATTACTTACCGTTACATCCGGAATAAAAAACAATTATCACCATCTACCTTCCAGACCCTCTTAAAACAACAGAACTGGGCTACCCTAAAAACCCTGCAACTAGATCATGCAGTTAAATAGTTTAATGACATTTTTCTGCAAATCTTAAATAAACTTGCCCCACCCAAAAAACTTTGTACTAAAACTAAAAACTCCCATGGCTAGCAAAATAAACAATACAAATACTTAGACTAAGAGATAAAAGGTGGTCCCTCTATCTTTCTAACAAAATTCATGATAATCCCATCACTTTCCAACAACTAAGAAATCAAGCTAATGAACAAATCAAAATAGACAAAAAAAACTTTCTAACGTGCCAAACAAAATATGCAACAAATCCACAAAACTTTTGGCAATTAGTTAACCACCTAATAAAACAAGGAAAACACCCTACCCCAGTTCCAACTACCAATAATATTACAGAAACTATTGAATCTCATTTCAACTCCCACTTTATTAAATCAATAACCTCCCTACTACATAATACTTCTACCTTACCCTTGTCTGTACCCACTCCATCTGGCCCACCACAAACTCAATTTAAACTACAACCCATCCAAACAAGCTACATACAACACCTATCAAAAATGAAGCCATGTACCCTCGCCACTGACCAATTACCAGGTGAGTTTCTAAAATTAGCTGCCCCATTTATTTCATACCCCATATAAGTCCTAATTAACTGCTCTGTTTCCAAACAATATGTACCTACCATGTGGAAAATATCCCATATAACTCCATTGCATAAAGGAGGCCTCCCCAAAGACATATCTAAGTATTTCACCCCTAGCAAAAATCCTTGAAAAGTGTATACACAAGCAAATAATTGACCACTTCTAAAATAACAACCTCCTTTCTGTTACACAACATGGTTTTAGACCCAAACACAATACTTGTACAGCACTCATTAGCTTTACCAACTCTATAAACCACCTTAAAAATAATAACCAACTTATCTATGCTACATTTCTTGATATATCAAAGGCCTTTGACACCGTATCACATCAAATCCTCCTAAACAAACTTGCCGATTACAACCGTTACCATGAGACCCTATATTGGTTACATAGCTACCTCTCAAACAGACAGCAAGCTACCTTATGGGACAATAAACTCTCCTCCCACCTTCCCATCTCTGTAGGCATCCCCCAAGGATCAATTCTAGGACAGATACTCTTTCCAATATTTACCAATGACCTTACAACAGCTGCTAGCCTGGCTAACATCATTCAATACGCATATGACTCCTTGCTCATCTGCTCAGCACCCACAATCATAACACTTCAAAAGAAGACCCAGATTGCCCTTACCAGCACTGAAAAATACCCAGCACCCCATCAACTGATATTAAATCCTAATAAAATTAAGCATATTATCTTTTCAAATCCTCCCTCTCTAGCCAATTGCCAATCCCTCTCTATTTTCTCTTCCAATCGCATTAAACTAGAACCAGTTGAAAACACTAAACTGCTTGGGATTACCATAGACAATGCATTGAGATTTGACAAACATATAGCTCAGACTATTAAAAAAATCCATATTAAACTCGACATACTCTACATAGCTATACCCTATCTTTCAGACCATGTTAGACTGGCTACAGCAAGAACCCACTTATTATCCTCACTTCTCTATTGTTTTCAAGTATTCACAAACCTCCGCAAAAATGAACTAAACAAACTTGAATCCTGCTATAACAAGATAGCCAAATTTGCAACTAACCTACCCCAAAAATACATAATTGTACCGCCCTCAATCAACTAGAAGGGTTAGAACTCCCAAACTTACACTAAACCAACTATTAATTGCCCACACAGTGATGTATAAACCTGATGACTGCCCAGCCTTAACTAACCTTGTCGAACCATACAGAAACCTTAACTTTCTTAGATCAGCAGACAAATTCCTACTTAAAGTAACTAAATCTCTTAACTCTTATGGTGACTCCTTATACTGCCACAAGATTGCTAAAGTCTGGAACTCACTCCCTCAACAAATCATATGTATTGATCATATAAGATACTTTAAGCAGGATCTAAAACAATATTTCATATCTCACTGGCTATGCTCATGCTCTGCTCCAGATTAACCATCCCCCACCCCCCTCCATTTCTCTACTACTCTGGACACAGCTTTCTAAAATCTTCTGAGGAAGGACCTCTTAAAAAAAAATATATATATACATATATATATATATATATATATATATATATATATATATATATATTGTACTATGTTAAATGTTTCCATCATATCTGTACTTGCACTGACTTGTAATTTTATTGTATGCTATTCAATATGTCTTTCAGGCTATGTACTATGTTTTTACTGTCTTATTTTATAATACCTGTATCTCATTGTAATATCTGACTCATTTTATGCTCTCCACTGAAAAAGGACTTATTGTCCAGTGGACATTACGCAGTAAACAAATAAAAATAATAAATAAATAAATAAATAACTAATACAGTAATACAGTCTAATGTGATATCTATAACAAATTCTAAGCTTTTTAGGGTAAAATAATAATGAAGTTAACTTTTTTCCATTTTCTTTAAAAGTTTTTTGGTCAGGTATTAAAGTTATTGAATGCAATATATATAATTTTAAGTAATATATTTATTTTAATAAGCACTAACCTATCCTCAAGACTAAAAATAAAACACTCATTATATTTTTTAATAAGGAATAATACTTCTTCAATTATTTTTTCAAAATTATGATTAATACTCTTATTCACATCTTGATAAATGTTTATTCCTAAATATTTTAATTCTTATCTTTCCCAATTATATTTAAACTTACTATCTAGTAATTAATTTAACACTAAAGTTTCAGTTTTATTATTATTAATTTTCAGCAGTGAATTTTATAATTGCTTCTTATACTGTTAGCTAAGGATTCCATAACTAATACAAATGGTAGAAGAGACAAGGGACACCCTTGTTTTGTGCCTTTGTTGAAAGTGAATCCTTGAAAAATGTAAGATCCAATTTTACTATATTATTTGGAATGTTTATACAGGTTTTTTTATATTCCAAAAAAATTGCTCTGGAAATGTAAACACTGCTACAGTTTTTAATAAATAGTTCCAATCTACAGCATCAAAAGATCTTTCAATAGATAAGCTAATTTGGGCCATATCAATTTTTTGCTCATTCCTTTTGTCCCGGTCCCCTTCAATAAACACACAACACACAAAATGACATTTGATGACCTTTATTAAAATTCGATAAACATAACTTTAACCAACCAATATTTTAATTTATTAATCATAGCATAAACATCCATATAACTGTTAACTAGGGCAGCATGACCCCACTCACACTGACCAAATAACCAGTGTCCTTACCCCCGCTTGCTTATTTTACTTATCAAGCAGCGTCCAACCGCTCACCTGCATTTCCCAACTCATTGAAATGAATACCCAACACCAGAGGGGGAACAGAAGAGGAACAAGCCTGCCCCTCTTCTCTTCTCACCAGTATTACCAGGCTGTTCCCCCTCTTTCCTACCAAAACTTCTAAAACAAACCTAACTAAATTAACAGGTTGAAGCCAAACACCATTCAGTGTACTCCATCCTCTCTGAACCAAACTGAATCCCACTCATATGAATACCCAAAACTTCCAGTTGTCTAAACCACCAAAATTAATGATCTCTCACCAACACCAAAGTGATACCCATACCCTTGTATAACATCTGTGAATAAAACAGGAAATAGATACGTAACCAGAACAGCCAACTAATAAGAACGAATGAACGCAACCAAAACTGTTCTTAGTGACAGCACGTGAAAGCACAGGCACTGGATGTATGAATAAAATCCATTCAAGTACAGCAGAATGTGTGTTGACGTCATTGCATGCTCAACGGAAAGATGGGAGCTCGATGGCGGCTGTCACAGTTGAAGGGGAGAAGTCTAAAATTGGCGGTCGAGCCTCTTATGGATCCAGTTCCAGTCACTTGGACAACAATGTCATTAACATTACAGGAAACGGATCGGAGGTCGTTTTTGATGTTTTGGGCGCCAAACCCAAATGAACGGTTCCTAAGAAAACATATGCCATGAGTATGAATACTGTTAACACAGGTACTGTACCATTACTAAAAGATTTCAATTCACACGAACGAAACAAATGTTATAATTTAAATAACTTTTTAGTTCAAAATGTTGATTTTTGTGCTGATTTTAACAAAGGACACAATTATGAAAGGCGGAATGCTAGTAATGAGGAGAACGGAACTTTAAAGGACTCTATCATATTGTTTGGTAAAAAGCTGAAAACATTGAAAAGTGTACAAATGGACAATGTTTATTTAAAACAATGTATTGATATGAAGATTGTTCCAATGGGACTTAGATTTTTTAAGTACCCATTAGGTATTGAGATGGATGAAGAGAATATTGTGGAATGCACTAAAATGTTTGATAATTTCGGTTTCAGTTTTATGAAATTCATAGTATCTTGTAACGACAGAAAAATCTGCTGTTTGTTATCTGAAGTAGAGGAATTAAATGTTAAGATTACTAATGATTTATTGTATGAAGAATATGAAATGTTATACAATAGTCAGTTTACTTGGGTGGAAAAGGCAATAGACAAACAGTATGAGAGAAAATGTAGAAAGATGAACAGAGATAGACAGCAATATGATAATAAGGAGGCATACAAGTGGGCTAATAAAAAAGATAATGTTTATAATGGAAAAAGATATAACTATACATATAGGGACTATAATTATGGCACAAATGTAAGATCCCAGTTTAATAAATGGAATAGTAAAAAGGAAGAAGGTGATTTTTTAGAAGAAAGGATAATATGGAAAGATGCAGACATGAGGCAAGGCAAGACATATCACAACTGGAGAGGGGACCAAGGAAAAAAACAGCAGAGAAACAAAAGGGAACAGAACGGAGAAAAGATTCAACATACTAAAACATAATGATGTTCATTATAGTTTAGGTGAATATAATATTTTCAGTTATACACACCTGGACATTAAAGAAGAGCATTTTCAGTTATTCACTAAGGGAATGAAATTTGTACCCAATAAGACCATTAATATAGTAGAATATATTATAGATTTTAAGAAATGCATACGCAAAATTAACCTTCATGTACTGTTAGAAGGCAAGCAAAGCAAATTGACGAGTGAATTTAGAAAGAGAAGTACATACACCCCAACTTTGAGCAACACCTTAGCCACATTTGAAAAGATGGTAATAGATGAAATGTATGCATATGCAAACAAATGTAAAAATAATAAGATGAAATACAATTTAAGTTACATTGAACATAATTTAATTAAAGAGCTAAAAATGAATGGCAATGTGCGTATTATGAAACCTGACAAGGGAGGGGGTGTTGTATTGTATGATGGGATGGAATACAGTAATAAAATTAATTGTATTTTATTAAATCTATTAATGAAGTAAACATAGGTTATCGTAAAATTGACTTGTTTTTAGAAGAACTTTTGTTAGAAGAAAGGATTGACGCTGACATGTACAATTATTTAAAAGTTGAGTCTCCTATCATTAGTACTATAGTAGGGATACCCAAAGTACACAAAAATGTGAACGATCCCCCCTTTCGTCCCATTATATCTGGTAACAGATCGAAAACATTCCCTTTTGGATCTGTAATAGACAGATGGTTAAAACCTTCTTATAAGAATATAAGACATTTATTGATAGATTCATGGGACATTTTAGGAAGACTTACACCGGACCTGCACACCACTAGCATACATCTTGTCACTATTGATGTAGTAGATCTTTTTTCCAGTATCCCTTTGGATGATGGGATGAGGAGATTTAGTAACAGTATAGACAAATATAGTACCCTGGGATGGGACAAGAAGTTGCTAGTGATGGAATTTATAGAAATAGTGTTAACCCACAATAATATGTTTTTCGAAGGTGAATACTATAGACAGAGCAAAGGAGTAGCTATGGGAGAGGCTTGCGCTCCCATATTTGCAAATCTGTTTTTATTAGACTGGGAAAATGAATACATTCTCCAAACTGAATGGAAAGGTTACATCAACTTATATAGGAGATTTTTGGATGATGTATTTATGATATGGAATGGGGGAGAGACTAAACTTTGTGACTTCATGAATTATTTGAACACTAGAAGTGATTTCTTGAAGTTCACCTTTAGTATAGATTCTAATTCTATACCATATCTTGATACTAGTATCAGTATTGGTCACGAAGGGTTCAAATCAAACATTTTTAGAAAGAACACCTTCAGTAATTCATATCTACAATACACCAGCTGCCATCCTTATTCACAAAAAAGAAGTATAATAAAAGGACAATTTATTAGAGCAGCTAGGATGACATCCGATTTTGTGGATCTGATGGCTGAATTAGATTTCATAGGGGGCATGTTTAGAACTAGGGGATACCCAGTTAATATGATTAATGAACTAAAGGACTATGTGATCAATAACAGAGATACTCGTTACAAACCCATTTTGGAGTCAGTTGTGCAAGACAATTTAAAGGCAGCAGAGAACAACAGTAAGACCAAAGACAGTAAACATTCTGGGGCATGCATTCTACAGTTTGCACCATATATACAGGATATAAAGAAAATAGTGGAAAGGAACTGGAATGTCTTGAGAATAGATAACAGTATATACAACATTGTTGGAACAAGACCTTCTTTTGTATACAGGAATGGGTTTAATTTGAAAAATGAATTTGAATATAAGTTTAAGAAAGTTAACAGGATGGAGATGCGGACGGGTACATATAAATGTGGGACTTGTAACCAGTGTAATTTTATTACAAATATTAAGAAGTTGGTGTTGGAAGACATTAATACTACTGAAATAGTGTTCCAAAGGGGTAATTGTAGAACATCCCACATAGTATACCTAGCTAAGTGCACGAAATGTGCCTGTTTCTATGTAGGTAAAACTGATAGATGCCTTAGAAACAGGATATACGACCACTATTATTGCATCAAAAGAAGAGATGATAAGAATGCATTATGGGAACATTTAAAAGGAAATGATAGCTGTGATAAGTTTCTTTTTGGCATTTTGGAGATTGTACATCCAAACCCGAGGGGAGGTTGCATTAAGAAAAAATTAGGTGAAAGAGAAGTGAAGTGGCAAATAAAATTGAATGCCTCCATTCATCCTGGTTTAAATGAAAATATTTCTATTAAACCCATGCTGGACCACAATATATATTAAAATATATTAAACTATATTAAACTGGATTATAAGGCATTTTGTTAGCACCTTATGGAATTTTTATATTGTACTTCATTTCAAAATTTTTTTTTTAATATTATGGATTGTTATGCTAACATATAAATTTTATTTTATAAGGTATTGTCTACTTTTGGGTTATAATTTAGGAAGTATATACTTTACATATTGTTATTAGTGCATAAACTCAGCAAGATTTACAAGTGTATTTATTCGTCAGTATAAAGCACAGGGCACTTTAAATCATTTTAAATGACTATAAATTTTCTAATTATATTTTTAATTGTTTGTTAATTCATTAAGGAAATGGATTGGATGCTTGGGCTTATATAAACTCATGCAAATAAATGTGAAGTTGTTCTGAGGAAGTCTACCTGTGTGTAGATGAAAGCGCTTAACCATCGTATTTTATTGAATAAAGTGGATTTTATTCATACATCCAGTGCCTGTGCTTTCAAGTGCTGTTACTAAGAACAGTTTTGGTTGCGTTCATTCGTTCTTATCTGTGAATAAAACATATTCTCACTTATTCTACTACCAATGGAAGCTTTTAAATCATTTCCAAGTCATTACCTGCCAAATGTATCACCACACACTAAAAATCCCAACACCATCCAAAACAAACCAAGCCTCAACTGCATGCCATCACCTAAACTGCAACATCCTTTTGCCACCCAAGAATATAATAATGATCAAAATAAGATTGCCTTTCAATTTATTAACAATCCAACCACTATACATACTCTTATAAGGCAAATGATCTAATGATCAGAACTGCACGTAGTGACCAACAAACCACCCTCTTCAATAACATCAACACATCCATGAAGCCAATATCCCCCAGATTGTAACCAATGAACCTCCATTTCCTTATGCCAACCTTAACCCCAAAACTTGTCAATAACCATATTCAGCCAGTCTTCACACTATCAAACATATAACCACCATGCAAGATTTAGTAAAGGCAGATAACCCTGTAACCTGCACAACTATACTAATTGGAGCTAAACCCACCTTTAATCCAACATTTGGACTTACTCCAACATTTTAATCCCTCGCGTTTTTTTTATTATTATTTTTATATAACATATTTATTATTAACACATTACCTTCACATCTGGTAACTCAAACCATGGCCTACATCCACTAACAACCACCCCCCCCCAAAAAAAAACAGAAAAAAATGCCTTGCTCAGACCTTCAAACATCTGCTTACACACCACAGCAACTCTGACATGTCTTAATGAGTACCTAATATAGTAAGGTTACTTGCGACCTCACTGTGTACCACTCCAGCAGTTGGCACATTCACCCCACCAAAACCTATCACCTTTCAAGTCCACTTCCTTCAGGCCACCGGCTTATGCCCAGTCTGCACTCCCCACCCATCTGCAACCTCATTGTGCACTACTTCAGTGGCCGAAACATCCACCCCAGCAGACTACATCACCTTTCAAGTCTACTGACTGATGCAATCTCTGCACTTCACCATCTGCAAAAGAAAAGAAAACTGTAAATCTTCTGCACACTCATAAATCAAAACTTCTTGACAGCCTTAAACACTGACATGGGCCTACCCTGATCATCAACCATGAAGCTGCTACCATGCCCTGCATCCCCTTATCCTCAATAACCCGCACCACCATATCCCTCAGTAAATCCTTCAACTGCCACTAACCTTGTCGAACCCTACAGAAACCTTAACTTTCTTAGATCAGCAGACAAATTCCTACTTAAAGTAACTAAATCTCTTAACTCTTATGGTGACTTCTTATACTACTACAAGATTGCTAAAGTCTGGAACTCACTCCCTCAACAAATCATATGTATTGATCATATAAGATACTTTAAGCAGGATCTAAAACAATATTTCATATCTCACTGGCTATGCTCATGCTCTGCTCCAGATTAACCATCCCCCAGCCATCTCCATTTCTCTACTACTCTGGACACAGCTTTCTAAAATCTTGTGAGGAAGGACCTCTTAAAAAAAAAAAAAAAAATATATATATATATATATATATATATATATATATATATATATATATTGTACTATGTTAAATGTTTCCATCATATCTGTACTTGCACTGACTTGTAATTTTATTGTATGCTATTCAATATGTCTTTTAGGCTATGTACTATGTTTTTACTGTCTTATTTTATAATACCTGTATCTCATTGTAATATCTGACTCATTTTATGCTCTCCACTGAAAAAGGACTTCTTGTCCAGTGGACATTACCCAGTAAACAAATAAAAATAATAAATAAATAAATAAATAACTAATACAATAATACAGTCTAATGTGATTTCTATATCAAATTCTAAGCTTTTTAGGGTAACATAATAATGAAGTTAACTTTTTTCCATTTTCTTTAAAAGTTTTTTGGTCAGGTATTAAAGTTATTGAATGCAATATATATAATTTTAAGTAGTATATTCAATTTAATAAGCACTAACCTATCCTCAAGAGTAAAAATAAAACACTCATTATATTTTTTAATAAGGAATAATACTTCTTCAATTATTTTTTCAAAATTATGATTAATACTCTTATTCACATCTTGATAAATGTTTATTCCTAAATATTTTAATTCTTATCTTTCCCAATTATATTTAAGCTTACTATCTAGTAATTAATTTAACACTAAAGTTTCAGTTTTATTATTATTAATTTTCAGCAGTGAATTTTATAATTGCTTCTTATACTATTAGCTAAGGATTCCATAACTAATGCAAATGGTAGAAGAGACAAGGGACACCCTTGTTTTGTGCCTTTTGTTGAAAAGTGAATCCTTGAGAAATGTAAGATCCAATTTTACTATATTATTTGGAATATTTATACAAGTTTTTTTATATTCCAAAAAAATTGCTCTAGAAATGTAAACACTGCTACAGTTTTTAATAAATAGTTCCAATCTACAGCATCAAAATATCTCTCAATAGATAAGCTAATTTGGGCCATATCAATTTTTTTTGGCTCATTCCTTTTGTCCCTGCCTCTTCAATAAAACACACAACAATAATAAAAATGTACATTTGATGACCTTATTAAAAATTCGATAAAACATAACTTTAACCAACCAATATTTTAATTTATTAATCATAGCATAAACATCCATATAACTGTTAACTCAGGGGCAGCATGACCTCCACTCACATCGACCTGACCAAATAACCAGTGTCCTTACCCCGCGCTGCTTATTTTACTTATCAAGCAGCGCCCAACCGCCACCTGCATTTCCCAACTCATTGAAATGAATACCCAACACCAGAGGGGAAACAGAAGAGGAACAAGCCTGCCCCTCTTCTCTTCCTCAATTGTATTGGTCACAGGCTGTTTCCTCTTTCCTACCAAAACTTCTAAAACAAAACCTAACTAAATTAACAGGTTGAAGCCAAACACCATTCAGTGTACTCCATCCTCTCTGAACCAAACTGAAATCCCACTCATACAGAATACCCAAAACTTCCAGTTGCTCTAAACCACCAAAAAATTAATGATCTCTCACCAACACCAAAGTGATACTCCATACCCTTGTATAACATCTGGTGAATAAAACAGTGTGAAATAGTTGATAATGTAACCAGAACAGCCAACTAATAAGTTAGAACGAATGAACGCAACCAAAACTGTTCTTAGTGACAGCACGCGAAAGCACAGGCACTGGATGCGGCGAATAAAATCCATTCAAGTACAGCAGGATGCGCAGGTTGACGCCATTGCATTACTCAACGGAAAGATGGGAGCTCGGCGGCGGCTGTCACAGTTGAAGGAGAAGTCTAAAATTGGCGTCGAAGCCCTATGGATCCAGTTCCAGTCACTTGACAAAACAATGTCACAATATTGGCAGGAAACGGATCGAGGTCGCTTTTTTGATGTTTTGGGCCAAACCTAAAACGAACGGTTCTAAGAAAAAACATATGCCATGAGTATGAATACTGTTAACACAGGTACTGCACCGTTACAAAAAGATTTCAATTCACACGAACGAAACAAATGTTATAATTTAAATAACTTTTTAGTTCAAAATGTTGATTTTTGTGCTGATTTTAACAAAGGACACAATTATGAAAGGCGGAATGCTAGTAATGAGGAGAACGGAACTTTAAAGGACTCTATCATATTGTTTGGTAAAAAGCTGAAAACATTGAAAAGTGTACAAATGGACAATGTTTATTTAAAACAATGTATTGATATGAAGATTGTTCCAATGGGACTTAAAATTTTTAAGTACCCATTAGGTATTGAGATGGATGAAGAGAATATTGTGGAATGCACTAAAATGTTTGATAATTTCGGTTTCAGTTATATGAAATTCATAGTATCTTGTAATGACAGAAAAATTTGCTGTTTGTTATCTGAAGTAGAGGAATTAAATGTTAAGATTACCAGTGATTTGTTGTATGAAGAATATAAAATGTTATACAACAGTCAGTTTACATGGGTGGAAAAGGCAATAGACAAACAGTATGAGAGAAAATGTAGAAAGATGAACAGAGTTAGACAGCAATATGATAATAAGGAGGCATACAAGTGGGCTAAAATGTTTGATTTGTTTATGAAGAATATAAAGATTTATTCTATATTATTTCACATAAAACATTTCAGTACTTAACTTATGATTGCAACAAGTTATTATCATCCTATGTATATATCTAAAATGTTCCAGAAATTTGAATCAAAATTATTTTTATTTATATTTAACTTATATAACTTGGACAAGCTTCCTTTTAGGCCAATTTTTATAAAGGAAAACAGTGTTCTGTTCTGTTCTGTTCTGTTCCTCTTCATGCATATTAACTACAAATTCATTTAACATCTTATTGATGAATAATATTAAATAATTAACAGATTCATCCAACTTAAAATCTTTCATTAAACATTCTGTTGACTTAGCCTTCACTTTCTCAAAGCAATCAGGCTATAATACTAACCCATTCCTTTTTAATAAATTAATTTTTAACTTGTTCCAAGTTTCCACAAATCTAGAAGTGTGTACGATCGAAACCACAAAAACTTCCATTTTTAAATTACTGAGGTTTAAAATATACTTTTAGCTCTGTTTAGAATTGATTTAATATATGCAGAGTCTAAAGACTGAAATTAATTTTCTTCTAAGGTATGTTTTATTAACCAGATGAAAGGATTGTGACATATTTCTAATTTATCATATTTCATAAACTTAACAGAATTGAATATAAGCTGTTGTTGTGACTTTCGGCTTTTCCCGGTTAGGGGTCGCCACAGCGGAACTCCGGTCCGCTAATGATTGGCAGTTGATTTTACGATACTCGAGTTGCCAGCCCTGATGCACAACCTTCAACGAAGTTGCAGTATTTCATTCACGCATGTCTCCATCATGAGAAGACGCACTCTAACTGAGAGTCCAACCGGACAGCATCTTACTGTGAGGCGACAACGCTACTGCAGCACCACCACAGTTCCTGAATGTTTTTTCAATTCACTAGTATAAGTTGAGTCGAACCAGAGTGTAATAGAGTTAAAATTTTCAGCAATGCAATAAAAGTCTAGAGCAGGGAAGCTAATAATAAAGCTAATCCACCCTTGACTGGATTCTAACAAATAAAACTAACATAAACTATGAGTCTGGCTGCATACCAGACACTAAATGATCACTACCCAGTATACCTAATAAGAAAAAACTTAATAACTGTGGTAATATTACTTACCATTACATCCGGAATAAAAAAACAATTCTCACCATCTACCTTCCAGACCCTCCTAAAACAACAGAACTGGGCTCCCCTAAAAACCCCTGCAACTAGATCATGCAGTTAAATAGTTTAATGACATTTTTGTACAAATCTTAAATAAACTTGCCCCACCCAGAAAAATTTGTACTAACACTAAAAACTCCCATGGCTAGCAAAAGAAACAATACAATTACTTAGACTAAGAGATAAAACGTGGTCCCTCTATCTTTCTAACAAAATTCATGATAATCTCATCACTTTCCAACAACTAAGAAATCAAGATAATGAACAAATCAAAATAGACAAAAAAAAACTTTCTAACTTGCCAAACAAAATATGCAACATATCCACAAAAATTTTGGCAATTAGTTAACCACCTACTAAAACAAGGAAAACACCCTACCCCAGTTCCAACTACCAATAATATTACAGAACCTATTGAATCTCAATTCAACTCCCACTTTATTAAATCAATAACCTCCCTACTAAATAACACTTCTGCCCTACCCTTGTCTGTACCCACTCCATCTGGCCCACCAGAAACCCAATTTAAACTACAACCCATCCAAACAAGCTACATACAACACCTATCAAAAGTGAAGCCATGTACCCTCGCCACTGACCAATTACCAGGTGAGTTTCTAAAATTAGCTGCCCCATTTATTTCATACCCCATATAAATCCTAATTAACTGCTCTGTTACCGAACAATATGTACCTACCATATGGAAAATATCCCATATAACTCCACTGCATAAAGGAGGCCTCTCCAAAGACATATCTAAGTACTTTCACCCCTAGCAAAAATCCTTGAAAAGTGTATACACAAGCAAATAATTGACCACTTCTAAAATAACAACCTCCTTTCTGTTACACAACATGGTTTTAGACCAAAACACAGTACTTGTACAGCACTCATTAGCTTTACCAACTCTATAAACCACCTTAAAAATAATAACCAACTTGTTTAGGCTACATTTCTTGATATGTCAAAGGCCTTGAACACCGTATCACATCAAATCCTCCTAAACAAACTTGCCGATTACAACCTTTACCATGAGACCCTATATTGGTTACATAGCTACCTCTCAAACAGACAGCAAGCTACCTTATGGGACAATAAACTCTCCTCCCACCTTCCCATCTCTGTAGGCATCCCCAAGGATCAATTATAGGACAGATACTCTTTACAATATTTACCAATGATCTTACAACAGCTGCTAGCCTGGCTAACATCATTCAATATGCATATGACTCCTTGCTCATCTGCTCAGCACCCACAATCATAACATTTCAAAAGAAGACCCAGACTGCCCTTACCAGCAGTGAAAAATACCCAGCACCCCATCAACTGATACTAAATCCTAATAAAACTAAGCATATTATCTTTTCAAATCCTTCATCTCTAGCCAATTGTCAATCCCTCTCTATTTTCTCTTCCAATCGCATTAAACTAGAATCAGTTGAAAACACTAAACTGCTTGGGGTTACCATAGACAATGCATTGAAATTTGACAAACATATAGCTCAGACTATTAAAAAATCCATATTAAACTCAGCATACTCTACATAGCTAAACCCTATCTTTCAGACCATGTTAGACTGGCTACAGCAAGAACCCACTTATTATCCTCACTTCTCTATTGTTCTCAAATATTCGCAAACCTCTGTAAAACTGAACTAAACAAACTTGAATCCTGCTATAACAAGATAGCCAAATTTGCAACTAACCTACCCCAAAAAATACATCATTGTACTGCCCTCAATCAACTAGAAGGGTTAGAACTCCCAAACTTACACTAAACCAACTATTAATTGCCCACACAGTGATGTATAAACCTGATGACTGCCCAGCCTTAACTAACCTTGTCGAACCCTACAGAAACCTTAACTTTCTTAGATCAGCAGACAAATTCCTACTTAAAGTAACTAAATCTCTTAACTCTTATGGTGACTCCTTATACTGCCACAAGATTGCTAAAGTCTGGAACTCACTCCCCTCATCAAATCATATGTATTGATCATATAAGATACTTTAAGCAGGATCTAAAACAGTATTTCATATCTCACTGGCTATGCTCATGCTATCCTCCAGATTAACCTTCCCCCACCCCCCTCCATTTCTCTACTACTCTGGACACAGCTTTCTAAAATCTTGTGAGGAAGGACCTCTTAAAAGAAAAAAAAAAAAAAAAAAAAATATATATATATATATATATATATATATATATATATATATATATATATATATATATATATATTGTACTATGTTAAATGTTTCCATCATATCTGTACTTGTACTGACTTGTAATTTTATTGTATGCTATTCAATATGTCTTTTAGGCTATGTACTATGTTTTTACTGTCTTATTTTATAATACCTGTATCTCATTGTAATATCTGACTCATTTTATGCTCTCCACTGAAAAAGGACTTCTTGTCCAGTGGACATTACCCAGTAAACAAATAAAAATAATAAATAAATAATACAAAAATGCAGTCTAATGTGATTTCTATAACAAATTCTAAGCGTTTTAGGGTAACATAATAATGAAGTTAACTTTTTTCCATTTTCTTTAAAAGTTTTTTGGTCGGGTATTAAAGTTATTGAATGCAATACATATAATTTTAAGTAATATATTCATTTTAATAAGCACTAACCTATCCTCAAGAGTAAAAATAAACACTCATTATATTTTTTAATAAGGAATAACACTTCTTCAGTTATTTTTTTCAAAATTATGATTAATACTCTTATTCACATCTTGATAAATGTTTATTCCTAAATATTTTAATTCTTATCTTTCCCAATTATATTTAAGCTTACTATCTAGTAATTAATTTAACACTAAAGTTTCAGTTTTATTATTATTAATTTTCTGCAGTGAATTTTATAATTGCTTCTTATATTATTAGCTAAGGATTCCATAACTAATACAAATGGTAGAAGAGACAAGGGACACCCTTGTTTTGTGCCTTTGTTGAAAATGAATCCTTGAGAGATGTAAGATCCAATTTTACTATATTATTTGGAATTTTTAGACAAGTTTTTTTATATTACAAAAAATTGCTCTGGAAATATAAACACTGCTGCAGTTTTTAATAAATAGTTCCAATCTACAGCATCAAATGATCTCTCAATAGATGAGCTAATTTGGGCCAAATCAATTTTTTGCTCATTCCTTTTGTCTCGGTCCCCTTCAATAAACACACAACACACAAAATGACATTTGATGACCTTTATTAAAATTCGATAAACATAACTTTGATCAACCAATATTTTAATTTATTAATCATAGCATAAACATCCATATAACTGTTAACTAGGGCAGCATGACCCCACTCACACTGACCAAATAACCAGTGTCCTTACCCCCGCTTGCTTATTTTACTTATCAAGCAGCGTCCAACTGCTCACTTGCATTTCCAGCTTATTGAATTAACCATCCAAACAAATAAGCAATTCCCCTTATCTCTGCTTGCTTACTTTTACTTATCAAGCAAAGTCCAACCGCTCACCTGCATTTCCCAACTCATTGAAATGAATACCCAACACCAGAGGGGGAACAGAAGAGGAACAAGCCTGCCCCTCTTCTCTACTCACCAGTATTACCAGGCTGTTTCCCCTCTTTCCTACCAAAACTTCTAAAACAAACCTAACTAAATTAACAGATTGAAGCCAAACACCATTCAGTGTACTCCATCCTCTCTGAACCAAACTGAATCCCTCTCATATGAATACCCAAAACTTCCAGTTGTCTAAACCACCAAAATTAATGATCTCTCACCAACACCAAAGTGATACCCATACCCTTGTATAACCTCTGTGAATAAAACATATCCTCACTTATTCTACTACCAATGGAAGCTTTTAAACCATTTCCAAGTCATTACCTGCCAAATGTATCACCACACACTAAAAATCCCAACACCATCCAAAACAAAACAAGCCTCGACTGCATGCTATCACCTAAACTGCAACATCCTTTTGCCACCCAAGAATATAATAATGATCAAAATAAGATTGCCTTTAATTTATTAACAATCCAACCACTATACATACTCTTATAAGGCAAATGATCTAATGATCAGAATTGCACATAATGACCAACAAACCACCCTCTTCAATAACTTCAACACATCCATGAAGCCAATACCCCTCAGATTGTAACCAATGAACCTCCATTTCCTTATGCCAACCTTAACCCCAAAACTTGTCAATAACCATATTCAGCCAGTCTTCACACTATCAAACATATAACCACCATGCAAGATTTAGTAAAGGCAGATAACCCTGTAACCTGCACAACTATACTAATTGGAGCTAAACCCACCTTTTATCCAACATTTGGACTTACTCCAAAATTTTAATCCCTCGCGTTTTTTTTTTATTATTATTTTTTATATAACATATTTATTATTTAACACATTACCTTCACATCTAGTAACTCAAACCCTGGCCTACATCCACTAACAACCCCCCCCCCGAAAAAAAAAAAAACAGAAAAAAATGCCTTGCTCAGACCTTCAAACATCTGCTTACACACCACAGCAACTCTGACATGTCTTAATGAGTACCTAATATAGTAAGGTTACTTGCGACCTCACTGTGTACCACTCCAGCAGTTGGCACATTCACCCCACCAAAACCTATCACCTTTCAAGTCCACTTCCTTCAGGCCACCGGCTTATGCCCAGTCTGCACTCCCCACCCATCTGCAACCTCATTGTGCACTACTTCAGTGGCCGAAACATCCACCCCAGCAGACTACATCACCTTTCAAGTCTACTGACTGATGCAATCTCTGCACTTCACCATCTGCAAAAGAAAAGAAAACTGTAAATCTTCTGCACACTCATAAATCAAAACTTCTTGACAGCCTTAAACACTGACATGGGCCTACCCTGATCATCAACCATGCAGCTGCTACCATGCCCTGCATCCCCTTATCCTCAATAACCCGCACCACCATATCCCTCAGCAAATCTTTCAACCAATGTGAGCTACCCACTTGAGTATGTACAAGTAGCCAATGTGATGAGGTATACCTTAAATATCAAAATACCTGGATTACCTCATAATTCCATACAAAACAAATACAGGACTATATGGGTCAAGTTAACTTAGTTCATCAAACAGGCATGGGACCATTTCTGCAAGAAAGCACTACCAAATCTGAGCAAAATCACCCTAACCCAAATTAAAAGTGCAAACAAAACTACATATTCATCTGCTAGAAAGTGAAGATCCACCAAACTCCCTCCAATTTTTTTTTTTTTGCAAGCTGCTCTAACAGCAACATGTGTACCACAATGAAACTTAAGATTCTTAAACAAAAGAGTAAAATATCTCCATACATACCTAACCTCTCAAGTACACTTCATTTTGAGGAACTCTCCCCATTCATAGCTGTAAAGGTTCATGTTCCTTGAAGTTCCACACAGAAAGAAACTGCCACATGCAAGTTCCACACTGAAAGAGTCCATCACCTATACCATGTTAGCAATTTAACTGCTATCAATGGCAAGTAGAACTGAATCATGTTATTTCTGTAAAAGCCTACCCTATAAGTAAAATCATCACACTTATCATCCTTTGAGCTTCCTAGCTGAAATAATCATTGAAAGTCCATTTACACATTTGTTCCATAGTATGAGAAGCAGCATTCCTCATTCTGGAAATGGAAGGTTGAAAGCCATGAACCTTCCCCTAGAGCATTTTGTCCACTCAAGCTGTGATGGATGAGATTGGGCACATTCAGGATAAAGGCTCTGCATCAACATGGCATTTCTGATGGGCATGCAGCCTGCACAGAAAGCGTCCGTATGAACACTGCAGTGATCTGGCCAAAGCCAAAACAGTATGTGGAACAGATGAAACAATGACTAAAAGCCCAGATACCCTGAACACTCTCAGGTAGCCAGCAGCATGCTACCATACAGCACTGCAACTGGACAACCCCCAAATACTTACTACTGGTAATACTCTTACCAACTCTGGCTGACCCCATTAGAAATAATACCCTCATAAAATGTAGCAACTGCTGGAGTAAAAGCCTCTGAATTATCTTGCCTTCTGAAGGAAATGCAGTCGCTGCTATACCTTATCCCTACCATGTCTCCCAACACACATGACAACCAATGTAATGCCACTACAAAAAGGTGCACTAAAGTCAAGGACACCCTGTATTATGCCTTTTGACCCCAGCCTTATCAACTTCAAGGCCAAGGACATTCTGTGAAAATTTGTACAGCTGAGAGGTATGGATTTTGGAAGGGTGTGAAGTCTGAACAAATGCCTGTAATTATTTTCTGACTTCAATCTATAATGATGTACTAGAAACCTATAAATGTATGAAAATGGATGAAAACTCTGATGCAAAATTCTGGAAAGCCCACCATGCACATCTGACTGCTACCATCCCCTTGATATAAGGGGGTGTCAGTTCATGCTTGATGTCTAAACTCACCAGCATGTGCAGTAAGTAGCAACTCTTTATAGGCACCTCACAGCCCACAACCTATGCCACCTATGCAAACCATTTCATCTTTATCAGTCTTGTGAGCTTACAGGTCAACCATGCACACCATCACACACTGACCCCATGAATATGAGACTGTACATAATTTAAGGTCCAACTTATAGTTTCTAGGTAAGTGGCATGGCCGGCCCCCCTCCCCTCTCCACAAAGCACATGGAGAAAGAGCTAGGCTGCATGGCACTGCATGAGGCCTCCCCAAATTAACACGTTATACTACCATGCTATTCAACACATAGCTTGAAATGCTACAGTGCGCCACTAGCAGACAATCCCAACATTATAGCCACTAAGTGTTAGAATAACTGCAGCTCCTCAACACTTAAGACACTGTTCAAATCCCCTCTCCCTAAACAACAGACATTACATGAAAACATCTCAAGTTCCCAAGTTCCTCTACCTGGTTCCATCAGAAAATATACCTTAAAAATTTACCAAATCACTAATTGCAATTATAATAACAAAAAATTAATTTGATACTACAACCCATCCCCCCCACCAATAACAAATGAAGCCTACCACTGGTTTCACTGTAACTGCACATGCACAGCAAACCCAGCTCGCAAATGACTATCAAAACTACCATCTTGCCAACCAAGGTCTCCCCTCCTCAAACCACTGCAACAGATTAACAACCTAAGGCTTGTAACACCACTGCATACCTCTTAATGTCTTACAACAAGAAATCCAGACAAAGACATAAGTAAAGGGGGGGCAAAGGCTCAAAATAGGGACAATTGCAAACACTGCTCCCACAAACCCAAAAAAGTTGACAGAATTACAGGGTTGGCATTAGCATGAATCTGAATACTTTGCTTCTCAAAAGTTTGTCCACAGTTCTCCAGAAGACCACAATTCTATGAGCAACGGACCAAAATAAGAGGCAAAATCTGGACAGTCGGCAAAAATCTGTGCAGTCGAGAGCAATGCACCACCGATGGACATCATATTCACTTATATCCTGGTGGAAAATATATTGTACCTTACAACAAGCCATAAAATGCTCTCCTTTCAATGTAAGCATTACACCCTTCACTGGGAAAAGTTGAAGAGGTTTAGAAGCCTTCATCCCCCAAATGTCCTTTCTCCTGATTCTGTCACTCTGCACACACACTACCACCACATGAAGTTTTTCTTACTGGCCATGGAATGGTAAGTACAACCTTAATAAATGTGCTGAGTTCAGGCAGGAACAGGAACTCCCCCACAAGGGAAGGCCCTTACCTCTCAACCTCTTAGCACAGGTAATCTGGACAAGCCTGACATAATGGGAAAAACAAAGGCCCAAAATAGGGTCACATTTTAAATATTGCACTGATAAACTAAGAAAGTTGTTAGAACAGGATTTTTATTAGCAAGCATTATATGAAGTCTGAGACTCAAATGACTATAAACCTTAGATCATACCTGTGGGGGAAAAAATAAAAAAAAATGGACAAAGCCAGAAGGAATGCAGGAAGGACAAAAGCCAACATTTAGGGGCATAATTTAAACATTGCTCCCACAAACCTGGAAAGCTGCTAGAATAACAAATTATGCATTGATATTTAGTTTTTGAGAGAAATAAAGGCTGAAACTCAAATATCTATCATTAGCTTTATTTTGTGCCTTCAGTCTGTGATGACCCACCAAAAACCACAGATTGTATGAGGAGCAGACCAAAATTATGAAGCAAAATCTGGACACTCTGATTTCTGGACAGCTGAGAGGTATGGATAGCTACTGTAATTGTAACTAAAATCACTGTTTCTGCAGCTGTAGTACCTTACATATTTAGCAGGTGAGCAATAACTCATTTTTTTCTGAATATATCAGCAAGGAAACCACTCCTATGTCCCATTTATAATACTGGTCACTGAAATCCCCGGTCTGCCTTCTCACTGCTTCACCTCTCCCTCTTATTAATTTATTTAGTTTTTTTAAATGCATATAGCAAGCACGAACCACTGGCCCATGCTTCTCAACCATCCCCCCCCCCCGTAATGGTCAGGAACACAATGTGCATGCTCCATCTCAAAACCCGTGAAACACCACTTGCTGCAGCTCACCTGGGTGAAAGAATGGCCATTCCACTCCACCACCACCACAATGGAATTCTTGACTCCTAACTAGGCAGAGGCAGCATGACTGAAGCACCCACAGGCAGCAACCCCCCTCCAATGTAACAAGGCTCAAACCCTGCACCTTGGCCATTTGTAAACAGCACATTTAGTCTAGTATGCCAGCACTAGATATCAAATAGCAGCTTAGTAACAAGAAAACAAGGGCCAAAGCCCTGGTCTACTCAACAAACCAAGCCCAGCCAATGTCAAGACTTCCTGAGTGAAAACCTTATGTGGAAGGGGGTACCAGTGGCTGATGTGATTCGGCATTCACTCCAGATCTACTCCATGCTCAACAGCATTGCCATTCCTAGCAACGCTAAAATCTTTTTAAACCCTACAACATCACGATAGGTGTGCCCCTATGGAATCAAGTCGCACCCACAACTATTCGATCCAGACAACCCTAAACATGTAAACCAGATGAGTACAGCACAGCAGCACAGAAAAACAAAACCTTGTACCTAAACCATACAGTAAAGCATATATTACAATAGAAGCTGCATTAGTATTTTAAGAATATCCAATTCAATTAGCAGAGAAAAGAAAAGAAAAAAAGTTATTGAGCTTAGGGGATAATTGCATTATCGCAACCAATAAAAGAATGACAACATCATAAGACATAAAGTAGTGAACCAGCCCCATGTCAAACCCAATCTATGCCTATCCCAAGGTACTTCCTGCTAGAGATACTAAGAACTGCAAAATGCCAAAGCTGCAAACAAAAGTGGCACAAAGGCCCAAAACAGGAATACAATTTTGTATTGCTACCACAAACTTAGAAAGTGTAGGAAGCTCAAAACCCAGAAGAAGGAATTTAAATTACTCACCCAGTACCACCCAGGGCCTACCTATGTTCTGAATACCTAGAGGTTGTTTGGATGTAGAACTTGTCTTAACAAGTTAATGCCAAAAATGTGATTCCATACCCAGTTGCACTCTCACAAAACCCATTAAGACCCTCCCTGAACTTACCTCTTTTCCTCCTCAATCATCCTACTTTCTTATTTAAACCTTTCCTCCCCCAACTAGCTTCCTTCCCCTATCTTTTAATTCCTATTAGTACTTCTACCTTGACCCCACCTGAAAATGTCCCTGGACAAATTGGTTTGTTACCAACCTCATTTGCTAAATCTAAGATTTTTACTACAATTTTAATATTCTCATACATGAATCTATTGACTATAAATCTTGTTTGATCTCTATTAATTAATTTGTCTACTATATCTCTTAATTTTGTGGTGAAGATGGAAGCAACTATTATATAATCTACATTTAATAATGAAATAGGTCTAAATGAAGAAACTAACTTTTTATCCTTTCCTTGTTTAAGTATAAGTGAGATTACTGAAAATTTCCATGAGGGAGGAATTATTTTGTCCTTTGAATTATCCTGAAAACTTTGATCAGTAATTCTAAAATATTTTAAACCATCTAACCCTGCAGGTTTGTCATTTTTCCTCTTTTATTGGGTAAAAGGCTTATTCAATAGAGAAATCTGTTGATCATTAAGTTTATTAGTAAGATTTTACATTAAATACTTGTCAATTTTGTAATCATTAGGATTATTATTTTATCTTTACTGTGATCCTTACGGAATTTTTAAAACATATTGAGCATTTTCTCTATTCTGAAGGAATCTTAGTAGTTTGAGAATTTCAGACATTGATTTTTGCCTTTTTGCTTAATGTCTTACTTTTACTAGCAATAGTGTGAAGTTTTTTTGGAGGCATCACATAACTCTACAGTTTTAATTTTTTTAAACCTGTCTCCACTTTATGTGTTAAAATTGTTTGATACTTTATCATTATTTTTTATTTAGTTATTTACTTATTTTGGTTTAAAAAAATATTTGATACTGTATTATTATTTTTATTTGGTATTAAAACAATATATAAATCAATTATAAAACAAACAAACAACTATTTAAATAGGTCCACAGCTGATCAATACATCAAAGTTATACATATCAGCAACAATTAATATTTTTAAAGCAAGCCTTTAAGTATAAGCCAAGATTTATATGAATATGTAATTTTAGAATTTCTCAACACAAGAGGAGGTTAACTTTACATTTCAAATATGTAATAATTACCTTTCTAGCTATAGTTGAAATAGACTAAAGAGGAGGCACTTGGGTTTTTTGGAATTATGTCAGAAATTGGAGCATTAAATAAAGCTAAAGATTTAGAAATATTACATCTTCTGATGTCCCTCCTCTGGGCCAGTAATCAAGGTACCTCAATCCTCACCACTGACACCAGTGAAGATCATTCACTTAGACAGAAATAGGCACACATAGTATTTCCAGATGCAGCTCCTTGCACCAAGCATAATTTTCCTTATGAGCAAACAGGGTGCACACTCCAATCCTGGGGCTGGGTTCCCCTCTCTCTCTGCAAGCCCCAAATAAGACTCTCCACTGATACAGCTATAGAGTTAGGTCCTTAGCTTGGTGTTCCAAGTCAAGTCCTTCACCACCATCCCGGTGAAATCAGTGCTGTCATTGTCCCTGCTCAAAGTCGCTGACCCACACACTCTCTTTTTCTTTTGGTTTTCACACACACACACACACACACACACACACACACACACACACACACACACACACACACACACACACACACACACACACACACACACACACACACACACACACACACACACACACACACACACACACACACACACACTCGGGAAAGGCTGACACAGCTTTACCAGCTCTACCGCCTTTGCCCAGGCTATAAGGTAGTTACACCACCACCAGAACACTGATAAAGCCAGCTACTCTAAGGTTCTTGCCATGGTGCTCAGTTATATTGAGTGAAATTAATACTGATACCAATAGTAATGTTGACCAAGCAGCAAGACTTTTAGAAGTAGCCACAGTGTCACCAAATAAATATAAGTGATCTCAAAGGTTAAATATTTCCTAAAAAGACAGGTCACAATGAAAAATGTAAATATATTTAATAATAAATAATAAAAGAACTTGAAAATACGGAATATCTGTTTACAATAAACACCAGAGTTTCAATCATGGGAAATTTAAAAAATAACACTGATGAAAAGGTTTACACAGATACAGAAGAACAATACTTAACTAATCTCACTATATTTTCCAGACTGATGTAAAGAATTACTGTTCCCTAGTTCAGTTACTAGAGCAAGGCAAGATGATGTGAGTGAGCGGACCTTCTTTGTCAGGTTTAACAAACAGACTGCTGAGAGCTGAGTGAAATCTCTCACTACTATCTAAACATCATTTTAGTACTGGCTATAGAATGACATCACATCTTGTCATCTGACTTTGGCTCCCACACTACCCCCTTTACTAGAAACTTCAGCCAGGATCTTACACATATGCATCATAATACACACACAGACCTTTTTCTAAAATGTGTTACAACATCTGGAAGCTGTAAAACATTTTAACACTTCCACTCTTTCTACAGAGCTACTAAGTCAGGCTTCTCACAGACATTTCGTCTTTGGCTGCAGTCAGAACTGTAAGATAAAATCTTTATGGCCTAAACCAGGTAATTTAATTTCAGAGTATTTTTCAACATTAGCTGGGCTGGAATTAACCTTTTATCTTCCAGTATCCACTGTTACAATATATTCACTTCAACAGTTACAGTACAGTCTGACAGTCTGGGGTGTATTTCTTTTCTGTGTTTCAGGACCCACTGTTGGTACATTTCTTTAGCACAAGCAACTTCACAAATACATTTTCAACACAAACATCTGTACAAATCAGTTTGCTATACAAACGACATCTAATGCTTTTCAAAACTCCAGCTAGCTATGCTGGCATTACCTCATATCATCACATATCTCCCCCCTTGGAAGACTCAAACTAGTATTTTTCCAGTGATACTGGAGAAACAGTGCATGAGAGAAATAAGCCTGTCTGGGAATACATTAACCCATACCCTGTACGGAGAGCCCCTTCTGCATTGGCACTGCTGACCCCACTATTGTGCTGCACTGTCATACCATATGTCTGTAACCCTAGGCTCCACCTTATTAACTTGGCATTTTGCTGGCTGGCTCAGGAAAGCCATGTTAAGGGATTGTGGTCTGTAACTACAGTGAATTTCCTTCTATATAGATAGGGCTGAAGCTTCTGCAGTGCCCGTACTATGGTTAGACATTCCTCTTTTACACCTGCATAACATTCCACCCTAGGTTGGAGTCTACAGCTGAGATACAGAACTGGGTGCTCTTTTACCTCTGAGGAAACCTGGCTGAGTACAGCTCCTACCCCATGCTTCAAAGCATATACCCGCAAAGCAAATTATTTGCTGTAATCTTGACTGGCTAACACAGGGAGTCCCCAAAAACTCTTTTAAGCTTTTGGAATGCCTGCCCACAGGCTGGGGTCCACACTACCTTATCTGACCTGTTTTTCCTTCTCAGGTCTGTGAGGGGAGCAGCTATTGTACTATAATTGGGAATGAACCTTCTTTAGTACTCCACTGTCCTCAAGAATGCCCTCACCTGCTTTTTGGCAACAGGGGCAGGCCATGCCTAAATAGCTTCCACTTTGGCAGGTGATGGCCTAATCTTACCAGTTCCCACTCTATGTCCCAGGTGGAAGACTTCTGTCATACCCACCTGTCACTTACTGGGCTTAATGGTCATCCCTACTATTTGCAGTCTGCCCAGGACCTCCCTGACATACTGAAGGTGCTCTTGCCAGGAATTTCTATAGATACAATATCATCCAAGTTAGCAATGGCATAATCTCCTGCTCCTGCTATGGTATGATCTATCAGTCTCTGGAAGGTTGCTGGGGCATTTTTCATTCCAAGGGGCATCTATGTTAACTTATATAATCCGAATGGAGTCACAAAGGTGGACCTCTCTCTAGTGGTGGGAGTCAAGGGCACCTGCTGGTAGCCTTTGCTCAGATAAATAGTGGTCAGATACTTAGTCCCACCCAGCTGCTCCAAGGCTTCATCTGTCCCAGGCATGCAGTAAGCATCTGACTCTGTGTGACTATTCAGTTTTCTGTAGTCCACACAGAACCTGGTGCTGCCATCATTCTTTGGTACAATCCCCAGTGGGGAGGCCCAGGGACAGCTAGACTCTTGGATTACCCCACCCCAGTTCCAACATTTCCTGTATATCCTCCGTCAGAGTCTGTCTGACTTGCCCAGGCACCCTGTAAGCAGTCTGCTTGATAGGCCCTTGGGATCCTGTATCCACATAGTGCTGCACCAGTTGGGTGCACCCAGATTTCCCAGTGAACATGCTCTTAAACTCCTGTAACACTGCTTGAATTTCTTGAACCTGGGTAGGGGATAGCCACTAGGACATTGTTACCCCTTCCACTGAGGTATCAGTCTGAGCCTCACTAAGATCAGTCACCAGATCCCCCTCAAACTCCTCCTGCCATCCACTGCATATACTCAGAGCAAGGGCCTCCCTGTCATGGTAAGGCTTCATCATGTTAACATGGTACAATTTGTGCCCCTGCCTCCTGCCTAGCAGTTAACATCACTGACCTTCCTTACCACTTCGAAGGGTCCCTCCCAAGCTGCCTGCAGCTTATGTCTGACAGGAATGAGCACCATAACCTGCTGTCCAACAGTATAACCATGGACTCAATCATTCCTGTAATACAAGACTTTTTTTCTGCTGTTGGTCTCCTGCCAGGGTCTCCTGGGCCAAGCCCATGAGCTCCCTAAGCCTTTTCCTGAGGCTTAGGACATATGCCACAACAGCCTACTTGTGGGATTTACACTCACCCTCCCACTCATCATGAATCAAATCTAAAGGCCCCTTCATCCTATGCCCATACAGCTACTCAAATGGTGAAAAACCTGTGAAGTCCAGGGGTACCTCTCTGTATGCAAAGAGCAGATGGGGCAGATATTTATCCCACTCTCTCTTAAACTGGTTTTCAAATGCCTGTAGGATGGTCTTTAGTGTAGAGTTTAATCTCTCCACAAGACCATTAGTCTGGCGAAGGTAGGGGGTGGTCTTTAGGTGCTTCACCCCACAGCACACCCACAGACAAGCTAGCTGATCTGACATGACATTGGCACCTCTGTCAGTATTTCTCTTGGAAACCTCCCCTGCTGAACATCTTGAACAAAGCATTTGCCATGTTCTCTGCCTCGATGGAGGACAGAGACACCACCTCAGGGTATCTGGTAGCAAAATCTAGTACCACCAGGATATACTTCTTCCCTGTGGAACTTGGGGTACTCAGAGGCCCTACAATATCCATAGCTACCCTGTGAAATTGCTCCTCAATCACAGGCAAAGGCATCAAAGTAGCTTTGACCTTGTTTCCTACCTTGTCTATTTTTTGGCACTGCTCACAGGTCCTGCAGTACTTTGTTCCATCCCTTGCAATCCCAGGCCAATAAAAGTCCTGCATAATTCATCTCTTGGTATGCTTTATACCCATGTGACCTGCAAAAGAAATGTCATGGACCATGGACTATGGCTAGAAGTGCCAGACAGAGGCTCTGGGCACTGCCAACTGTTGTATTACCACACCCGCTAGTCCTCACTCAGGGGTCCATTCTCTATACAGTAACCCTTTGTTCCAGTATACAGACTCCTCCTTTCCTTCATAATCAGGTGCCTCCCTAGCTACCTCCCTCAAGCCTTGTAATGTAGGGTCCGCGAGCTGAGCCTGTCTCAACTCTATCTTGAGTCTTGCTGCATGAACAGAGGATACATAAGGGAGTTGCTTGCATACAAACAAAAGGAAGTATGGTGCTATCACCACAGTGACAAACCGAAAGCAGCATTACCAGAATGTTACAAGAAGTGTAGGAAATGTGTCACCATGACATATGAATATGGGCAACTGCAGTTTTGTGAGTTGTGAAAAACATATTGTAGGTGGGACTATACTCAGTGACATTTGTAAATCAAGTGTATTGGTGTTTTCTTTTATCAACTGGGGAAGTAACATCTCCAGAGAGATGTGTCCTGGGAAGAAGTAGTATTATCACACAGTTATGTGTTGTGTATCACAGATAAAATGCAAACTGTATGTATTTTTGTGGTATAACACTACCTTGTTTAACTGTGCATGTGAGGCTATGTACAAAGTGGGTGCATTTTGACAGTATCACAAAACATTCCATTATAGACATAATATACTTTGGAAAGGATGCATGTAACATCCAGGGCTGTAATATTATTGGATAAACTCCCGCAGTTGTATCTTTGTGATGCATTCACGCTGATTCATACAAGGAGCTGGGGGCAAATGTACATCTTAGAAATCTAGAGAAGAGTACCATACATGTTAGAGGTATGAACACATTAAGCAGTATACTGTAATACATAACAAATCAGATAGATATCACATTATAGTATATGTATCTATGCACAAAAGTTGAAAACTGGAATTAAAGAAAGGAAATAGTTTGATTCAAAGTTAAGAAAATACAAAAGAAATATGTACTTGCAAAAATCAGAATCGTAAATGATATGCATGGGGAGTCACACATGCAAAGAAGAAAACAAGTTTCACTGATGTTCTCTTATTACCCTTCATATGGTTAATTATCTGACCACCCTCCTCCTGTGCATCCAGAGCCTCCCTCTAATGTATGGCGGTTCACACAGTGGATAGTGGCAGACTTGTGGCATTTAGCCACTGTTTGTGATGGCAGTGATACTTTGCATATGATGTGCACCAGGTAGTAGAGCAGTTGTGCTCTGCATGCAGGAGCTTGAGGTTGAAGCAGTCTAATGAGAGGACATGGCCTATCATGCTATCCAGAGAAAGCTTTGCAACCACAGCCAAAGAGTTCATATCCATCCACAGCTTCTCGGTACAGGTGATGAGGAAATGTATGTACATGGCAAGTAAGTTGTTTCCTGGCTTGGAAGTGACAGGTTCAGGAAACTCCTGTCCATTACCTATTGGCTAGCATTCAGAATGGCCATGATATAGTTTAAGGCCCTTTGCAACTCTTGCACTATACTAGGCAGCCCACGGAAATCCCTGAGCACATGGCCCATGGTCTACTCCATGAAATCAAAGTAACTTACATGTTGGTGTGTCTAAGTTGTTATTGCTGTTTGTCTTTTGGCTTTTACCCAGTAAGGGGTAGCCACAGCGGAACTCCGGTCCGCTAATGATTGGCAGTAGATTTTTTTTACGAAATGCTGAGGTGCCAGCTCAATGCCCAACCTTCAACAAAGGCACGCCCATTTACGAATGCATGTCTTTTGAATGCTACCCAACCATGGGGAGGACATGCAGACTCCACACAGAAGGCACTCCCAAGCCAAGCCGAGAATCGAATGGGAGAACCTCTTGCTGTGAGGTAACAACACTACCGCCGTACCACCACGGCTAAGAAACTTCATAAATCACCTTTTGTATCTTTTTCCACAGCTCTTAACATTATGGAATAGGTGTCAGGCCACCTTTTCCACTTTCTGTTGTACAACCACCAGCATCCACCTCATGCCACTGGTTTTGATTGCCTGCATACTTCCCATACCCCATACCGTACTGAATTCCTTGGTATTTACCAGTTTTGAGGACAAAATAATGGGGTGCCATGAATTCCCAAGTGGTCCCTTTAATTCCCAATTTTGTTTTTGCATTACAAGTTTAATTTTATGGCTGGCGTCACCACACATATCCAGCCTACAGGGGTGTGCATGATGACATCAGCTTAATGAGGCAGATTGCCTGTTGGACTTGGTCAGATATTTATTTTGAATTGTTTTGGAGGGAAATTGGGAATGTAGCAGCAATGGCATCAGTGGAGCAGAGCTGTGCACAATTTAAGTTTTGCAGAAACCGCCCAGCACCCACATATCCGCAGGTCAGGATGAGAAATGGGCTCAGCCTCGAGGTAAGAAAAAAGAATAAAAAATGCAGTGTAAATGTATTTTATCTGATATACTAATGGGCCCAGCATATTTAAGCAGACAGTGGTTCTAAGCTCTTTTGCCCTTTTTGTTGTTATTTGTAGGCAGTGGCATAGCTAGGGGGAGTGATTTACTCTTAAGGGAAGTTAATTGCTGGGAGCAATTTATTCTAAAGGGGAGTTAATTGCTGTATGAGTGTGTAAGTCTGTTCAATTCCGGCTGCTCTAATATGCTAGTTTTATTGTTATGGCATAGCTAGGGGGCGATTTACTCTTAAGGGGAGTTAATTGCTGTGTGAGTATGTAAGTCTGTTCAATTCTGGCCGCTCTGATACGCTAGTTTTGTTGTTATGGCATAGCTAGGGGGGCAATTTGCTCTTAAGGGGAGTTAATTGCTGGGGGCTATTTACTCTTAAAGGGAGTTAATTGTGGCATGAGTATGTAAGTCTGTTCAATTCCAGCCACTCTGATACGCTAGTTTTGTTGTTATGGCATAGCTAGAGGGGATGAATTACTCTTAAAGGGAGTTAATTGCTGGGGCAATTTACTCTTAAGGGGAGTTAATTGCTGTGTGAGTATGTAAGTCTGTTTAATTCTGGCCACACTGATACATTAGTTTTGTTGTTATGCTCAAGTCTGTTCCATTCAATGCAGTGTAATTGTATTTTTGGCATGCAGAACAGTGTGTGTGAGAAATTTGTTTAGAAGTGTGTGTGTGTGTGTGTGTGTGTGTGTGTGCATGCTCTTTGCAAGTCAAGTCCATTCCATTCAGGGGCGATTTACAAGAACATTGTTTGAGAAGAGAAGTCTATATAGAGAAGACTTGTTTTCTATGCAGAAAGAGGAGGTGTGTCTGGGTACAAATTGGCCCCAGTTAAGTATACCTGGTAGTTAGTGTTACTCAGGCTCAAATCCTGTACCTTATGTACAAGGAGCAACAGCCTGAATTCCCTACTCATACCACCACTTGTGATTCAATGTCTGGAATGTTTGACTCATACTTTTGGTCTGTTCCTCTTAAAATATGTGGTTTTGTAGCAACTGAATTCACTAAATAATGATAGCCTTTTAAGTTTCAGTCTTGCTATCTTTCAGGAAACACATGGTAATACCAAACATTTTATTCTAGCAACTTGCCAAGATTATACAAGCAATGTTTAAAAATATGTCCCTGGTTTTTGGGCCTTCATCCCACCAATAAATTTTGATTTTTTTTCCAGATTTCTTGTGCTGCAAAGTTGTGAGATATAGTTGAGTGTCCAGTGGATTTTACACGGAGATGAGAGTTTCAGGGGAAGAGAAGTTTAGTGCTGCTTATGCCGGCTCTGCTCCCATTGTTAGGAGCACAACAGGTAGTATACTTGCTTTTGATGCAGAAAGCTGTGGGTTCTACTCCCGCAGTATGTAGATGGATTGCTGATACTGTACTGTGTTGTACTTTTAAATGGGGTAGATGCTGCAGTCCTGAGAATGTCCTCCTTTGAAGGAGATACTTAGTAACTGAACCTGTTAGCTAACTAGTGCAATGCAAGCTTGACTGGAATTAAATCATCATCATCAATCCCCCCCCCTTTTTTATTTGATTTTCTGCATAGGTTCTGCTGTTGTTTGTCAGCTTTCAACATCTCTCTCAATTCAATGCAGTTCATTTTAATTTTATGAAAGACAATTGTATTTTAGTTTTATACAAGTTCAAAGTTTGATACACATTCAAATGTTTATATTAATAAAACACTAATCTGGCTTGTTTTTAATATTTTGCGTTTAATATTTTGTCTGTTCTTCAATTTGCATTTGAATGCTGGTATCCCACAATTCCATTGGAGTGGGTGGGGTTATGTAATTATATATGCAACATTAATGTTAATCAGCCACAGATTTGTGGCCAGTTGTACCTACTTTTCTTGGGGCCTTGTCCAAATTTTTGATGTTTCCAGGTTGAGAGGAATGATCCTTCCTCTTTGAAAAACATAAAATAGATACCTAATAATAAAATACCATGACACACATCTATGTGTAGAAGCAAATATGACATGGATATACAGTGGTGACCGTATCTTATATACAGACACAGTACTCTGATACCATGGCTATCATTCACACATATAAAAACAGGTCAGAATAGGCCTTTATAGTACATCACTTGTAGCAAAGTAGCTGTGCTAAACGCTAATGACACCAGGCATTCATACATGCAAGTATGCAGCAGACATGTAATATGCAAGCATGACCCCATATATATGTCAATAAATGGGGCGCACAGTGTGTTTACATGGCTGTACACAGAATTAAGCAAGAGAATGAAGGTACTACAGGTCACATAAGTGGATTTCTACTCATCAGCTGTGGGCATTTGGTATGGTTGATAAAAACAGTGTAGTGAAAAGACATGGATAAGTGTGAAGATCAGAAATGACACAGTGTATGCAAAGGTTATATAGTGAGCTACAGGAAAAAGTATGAATGAGGCACAACAGAGAATACTGATATGCATGATGCTGTGTACCTGTAACAAACAGACGGCCTTTAAAACACTTGTTAAGTCCATAGGTTCATAGGTTCGTACTAGGCTATCTGCCCTAGGGCATTTATAAGCCTAGCCAGAGTGTGTGTGGCTTACACCACCCCTTAGGATGAGAATACTACACCCATTTAGGGTTTAGTTTACTGTGCCTCTGTCTAGTAGTGACACAGAGATGACCCCCGGGGTAAACCTACGATATTGTTGGGGTTCCTGTCACAACTGCAAGGACTGTAAATGTGAGCCTAGGTAAATTGAGAATAAAAATGTGAAAACGTGGAATATGTGCAA